>NW_006240153.1:12034-15777 GCF_000226075.1 Solanum tuberosum
GTGATCATGTTTCCTTCATTATTAAATCCTGTTACTACTATCGGTGTTTTTAATTTTTCCCATTTATCTGCTGATAAACAATTGTATTACATAAATTAGCTTTTGCTCCCGTATCTATCATTGGTGTATAATATCTGTTGTAATATCCCTCTATTATTATCTTTGCAAGTATATATATTTTCATATTTTTATCCTACTAAAGTTCTTTTTATTATTACTCTTTTATTTTCATAATTTATTGTTAATTGTTTGTCTTCTAGATTATATGGTTTTACTTGTTCTAGCCATTTTATTCCTAAAGTGATATTTTCATCTCGTTGATATATTTTAAATTTTATTACTATTGGTACTCCTCCAATGATTATTTCCTTTTCTGTAGTTTCTTCGGTATTTATTAATGCTTTTGGTAGTTCGGATCATAATTGTTCAGTGGTAATTATTATTTCATCTTTTGTTAATAATTCTCTTGTAATATAGTTTTCTTCTTGTCCTGTATTTATTAATATTAAATATTTTCGTTGTTCCATTACTCCCGTTATGTAGTAATGATGTGGTTTTATTTCTTCTTCCATTGATTTTTGTAGAGTTTTATCTAATCTTTTTGAGGTACTCATTTTTTATGATATTTATGATATTTCATAGTTTATTCTTTTCGATGTGCTTTAATCTTTCTTTTACTATTTGTAAATCTTCTTCTATATCAATCTCATTATAACTATAGTCATTTCTATCTATGACTGTAACTATTTTTTTCAAAAGGTATTTTTCTTATTTTTTTATTTTTTTTTTATTTTTATTTTTTTGCTTTTTATTTTATGTTTTGTTGTTAAAACATATAAGTTTTTACATCTGGCCGTAAAATATTTTACTTCCCGGGGCTAGTTCTATTCCTGACATTTTGCAATATAATACTAATGATTTATCTATAAGCAATGGATAATAAGAAACATAGTAAGAAACATACTTGTAGAAAGTTAAAAAAATTAAACAAATTATATCAGGAATATAAACAACTTAATATCATAAAAAATAATAACGTAAAATTAGATCAATTAATAGATAATATATGTAAAACAGAATATAAATATATCCAACATTTAAAGATACAATGAATAACGAGAATAACGAATATAAAGAAAAACTTACTGAAATAATTATAGCGAAAAGACAAGAATTAGAACATAGGCAAAATAGACTTAATAATAACATATTCGCAGAAATTTGTAAAAAATCTATAATAGCACAAAGAAAAACTATTTTATATCTAGAAATACAAATAGAAAGTTTAGAATATAAACTTCAAACAAAAATCTATAAAATGAATAAGGAAGAATATGCCATAGAAGAAAAAACACATGAAAACTATGACGGATTAAAAATAAAGATAATATTTTCTAATCTAGGAAGAAGATATAAGAAAATAGGTGACAATTTAAATTTAATGTTAGAAAAAGAAACGGTAAAATTAGAAGATAGTTTAACTGCTATGATAAGAATAACAAAATAAAATGAAAAAATAGATAGAAAAACGGAAATTGGAAAAATAAAACAACAAGCAAAAAAGGAAATACAACAATTAGAAGAAGTAAAAAATACTAAAATAATAGAACTAGAAAAATACCTGGCAATATTATAAGAAATGTATGAAATTAAACAAAAAGAAAAAGAACGAAAAACAAAATTAACAAATGAGATAATTAAATTTAAAGAAAATTTGCAACTAGAAGATGAATTAGAAGAAAAAGAAGAAAATAACCAAGATAATCTACCCGAAATAAGAATTGATGAAATAAACGACGATGATTTAGAACAACATTCGAAAACAAGAAAAACATACGCGAAACTTTTAGCAAACATAGATAATACAAAAAATTTAGAAATAAATACAGGAGACGTAGACATAGATGAAAAACCTAGCACATCAGGAGTAAAACAGCCAAAAAATTTAAATCCAAAATATTATAATGAAAACTATAAACAATATGATAGAGAAAAAACAATATGGGATAAAAGATTGAATAAAAAATGGACACCTAAACCAATAACTGAACAACATAATTTTTTAGATTTTGACTGTGTAACAAATATAAATAAAATAATCCAATTATGGATAGGATATATATCAAAACAATTAATAGATAACAAAATAATAATGACAGAGACACCAGGATATATAGAAAGAACGACTTATAGGAACAGTAAAATTATGGCTACAAAATTTATCAGATGAAAATTTAAAAACTCTAAGAAGTAATAAAAAAATCTAATGGCAAATTTAACTACTACAACTATGGAAATATTATATAAATACAAAGTAGCTATAAGAAATGAATTCAGTAGTATGACAACAGAGGTAGAAGAACAAAATAAAGAAAAAATACATAAATCGGAATCTAATGACAAAATTAGCAATATGTAATATGTGTTAAATAGAGGAATATACATGTGCATTTAGAAAATAATATTATAAAGGAACATATAGCACAGAAGAAAGTAGAGAAATAAGAAAATTATATTTTACAAATTACCAGAACATTTTAATTCGAAAGTAATAAAAAGTTGGAAATGAAGCAGAATTAACAGATACCTTAGGAGCTAGAATGAAATTCTTGCAACGATGGTTTATAGAACTATGTGAAAAACATAAAGAAGAAATAAAAATGGAAAAAATATTAGTAAAAAACTTGGCATGTTGCAAAAATAAAACAGCACCTTAATTTGGTTGTACGGATAGGTATTATAAAAATAGAAAGAAATTTAATAAAAAATACAGATCAAAATATAAATATAAAAACCGAGAAGAAGATACTATGTAAAAAACTACAAAATCAAAAGACCATATAGACCAAAAAGAAAACTAACGGAATGTACTTGTTATAATTGTGGAAAATTAGGACACATAGCTAGAGATTGTAAATATACTAAGAATCCAAAGAAGAAAGAAATATCAGAAATAATAATAAACGATGAAAAAATATACGCCAATAGAGTACATAGATTATGAATTAGAAAGTGAAGATAGCATATATGAAATATCAGAAAATGAAATGGATAACGACATAGAAATGGAATCAGACAATGAATTATATAATATAACAAATGACTGAAACTGATATACAAATTATAACTAAAGAAGAACATCAAGACGAAGAATTTTTTTACAAAAAATAATATTTGATAATAGTATATTTGAACAAATAAAAGGAAAAGAATTAGACCTAAGCGTAGCAAAAATATTTGAAATACCAACAATAAGAAATTGGTTTAAACGACAAAAAGAAGAATATTATGTAGTAAGTCAAAGAGAACATATTATAGATTGCAAATACACTAAAGGAAAGGCGAAAATACCAATAATAAAAAAATGAATAATAAATAAAGAAATATAAGATATTAAGGCTAAAAATCCAATTAAATATGTACATTTAGGAGGAACAGAAATACTAATAAAAGAATATTTTAGAGAAGGAATAGATACACTCATAGAAATATACTTAGAGGATGATAGAATGATACAACCCATAGAAAAAAGTATAATAATTGCAGTAAAAGGTAATTTCATATATCAAAAAATTTAATTCATAAAAAGTGCTAACAAATCAGTAGCAATAAATGACATAAATATAGATAAATCATTAGTATTATATTGGAAAATGTCAGGAATAGAACTAGCCCCGGGAAGTAAAATATTTACAGCTAGATGTAAAAACTTATATGTTTTAACAACAAAACATAAAATAACA
>NW_006240154.1:0-14095 GCF_000226075.1 Solanum tuberosum
CATTTGCAAAGGGGAAGCTAAACAACACACAGGTAAAGGAAAACAGGCTAAGATGGACGAACAGGAAGAATCAACCGTGCTACAAACCAACCATAACAAAATTTAGACAAAACAGAGAGCAATACTTAACCAAGAAAACTCGAGAAGAACTATAGCGGAGAAAACCATCTCAGACAAACGAAAAGCTCCTTTCGAAGAACGACATACATATACTAATTTTAGACAAACGGAAAGGATCCTTTTGAAGAATAACATGCATATACTAATTTCAGAAAAGGATTACGATGAAGAATAGACTTAGGCTCGAAACAAATCATGTAAGATCAACTCATAACCAGCAACGAATATTTCATGATCCGACACTCATTGAAATCGGAATGAAAGAAAAGGGCCAAGAGTTATTTACCTCTTCTTGAGCAGCGAGTTGGGACTACAACGAGCAGGACGAGTTTTTCCACCACCACAAAGGGATGACTCTGATGAACTCACGTGAACGGGGAAAGCGAACAAAGACTCGAGCAAAGCTTGAAACTCTCGTCCTCTATACCTCTGAGAGCTATTCTCGTGTAAATTTATAGCTAATAATATACTATGTTTTCTCTCAAATTGTAGCTAGTTCTTCCAATATTTTTCCCCTCCTCCTTTTACAGTAAATAAAGAGCAATATATATAAAGGGGAAACAGGGTTTGGAATGGGGGAAAAAGGATAAAAAAAAATTTGGATCAACAAGGCCCATCTCCAATTCGAATTCAAACTCAAAAAAGTTTTCACCATTAGGGGGATACAACTTTTTCTCAGAATAAAATGAATTAACATTAATCAATTAACAAGCTTCTTAATCTCAACAAAATAAAATAATTAACTTAATTATAAACTAACTATTTCAAAAATATAAACTATCTTATAACTAAACTAGTTAACCAAATATTTAAGTAAAACTAAATATTTTTGAGACGATTTTCGAATGTTCCTAAAATATATCAATTATATATATAAATATGTAAAATATAAGTATTGTCTAAAAGTTATAATAAGTGACATATTTATTTAAAATAACTCGCAAACTATTTTCGAAATTTATAAAACTAATTATTTTAGATCGTTTAAAATGGAAGAAGCTCGATGATTAATTTATATTGGGGAGGGTCAAAATTGGTGTCAACAGGTGGAATGATCTTCACCAAGTTATCATAATCTTTTTTTTTCCTCTAGTCTTTGTGGAAATTGGCTTAAAGGCTTACAAGTCATCGTCCGCTAGTTACAATACTGTATCACTTCTTTCGTTAGGTGGAATCGAATATTGATGGATTTTCCCTCATTAACTTAATGTGAAAATTATTGTGTACCTAACAAGTTTGAAAATAGCAGAAGAGACAACTAATCACTCACTCGGATTGACCTTTTCTGATTGTATAGATTTCATGGAAAAATTGCACCAAAAGTTATTTTATCCTCAATTGACTTGGTCATGCAACAGTTTCTCTTTGAAAAGTATTGTGGAAAACAGAAGAGATGTTGATGGAAAGTTGGACAAGGTTGACATAAAACAGGAGTTCAAATAACTATAAAATATGTATGGATTTTGTAAAAACAGAACATTCTGTACTTTGCTGTAAACAAAAAGTAATTCCCGTGACCAGTTCAGTTCAAGGTTGGTCACGGGAGAGTTGAATAAAAATCACTTGAAAGTTGTTAAGGGGGTATTTAAATGTCCATGTAGTTTAAGTCCTGAAGTAAATTTGGCTGTCAAGTTTGAGGGTGATTTTAGGATTTTTCTCAAAAGTTAACCAGTCAAATTGAAAAAAGTGTTCAAATAGGGAAAATATTTAAAAAGTGTTAGAAGTGAGTATATATTATTTTGTTAAGTCTTCTCCGTTCTCTAACAAGTCTTGTGGAACACTACAAAATATTAGTAACAAGTTGTTAGAAGTGACCAGTACTCGTCTTGTGATTCAATTGTTCATCAGTCCCGATTCATCATAATCTTTTTTTTTTCCTCTAGTCTTTGTGGAAATTGGCTCAAAGACTTACAAGTCACCGTCCGCTAGTTACAATACTGTATCACTTTTTTCCTTAGGTGGAATGGAATATAGATGGATTTTCCCTTATTAACTTAATGTGAAAATTATTATGTACCAAACAAGTTTGAAAATATCAGAAGAGACAACTAATCACTAACTCGGAATATTGACCTTTTATGATTGTATAAATTCCATAGAAAAATTGCATAAAAAATTATTGCATTCATACAACTTGGTTTCACTTGATTAAAGTTTCTCTCTTTGAAAAGTATTGTGGAAAATAGAAGAAGAGATGTTGATGGAAAGTTGGAAAAGGATGACTTAAAATAGGATATATATCTATTCATCTATTCTATACCATCTTAAAAAATGTTGAATTACTAAAATATTTTCAACTTATATTTATTTATTTAATTTAAAATATAGTGTACTACATGATTTGGCATTCACGTGCATCAAAACTAGTACTATCTTAAGAATATGTATTCTCTAACTTAAATGTTAAATTACTATAATACCCCAACTAAAAATACTCAATTTAGTATATCTTTTATAGTTTATATTTATACTTATTTATTTATTTATATTATATTAAAACATATTATTTTTTTCACATTGAAGGGTTGTGACTTTCCCGATGAGTTGTGACTTTTTCAAATAATTGTGACTCTTCTAAAAGATCAGTTGCTCTATTATGACCAGAATTTTTGTTGTGGATATTGATATTCCTTTTTTAAATTGAGAAAAATGTGTAGACTCACACATCCTACGTGACATATTACACTTAGAACGTTACATAGTAGAAAAACTGAAAATGTCTACTACTCCACTTGAACTGTATCATATTTGTTCTTTTTCCCACCTGTAGTCTTTGTGGAAATTGGCTTATTAAAGACTTTGGTTTAAAAGAACAAAATAAAATTCCACACGGTATTATTGTTTTGTTGTTACATAGGAGGAAATGAAGGACTTAAAATCATGTCTTTAATTATTCTTCATTATTTTTTTCCTCACTTCATAACTTAGTCAAGCAATATATAGTTTCTCTCATTGGAAATTTCTCACAACTTATGCAGAAATATTTTCTACACTGTGTTACGTAACATGACCAATTTCACATCATCTTGCGTAACACACACCGTAGAGATAGTCGATCGATGATCTCGAAATGAACAACAACATCTAGGGAAAATGATGTGTAACAAGTTGTTAGAAGTGAATAGTACTCATTCATGGACCACAAGTGATTGGAAATTGACTTTAACACTTGGGACAACTTTTTCTGCAACCACAAATTATTACCCCATTTTATTTGTCTGGATGTGTTTCTTTTCTTTCGTTAATTTATAGTCCCATGCATAGACAAGGTAACAAGGCTACTTTATGAAATACTATTTAGTTAATTGTTCACTTTATTTAATGTGGAGGTCGTTGTAATAATTAAGAAATGGAACAGTGTTTAGTTAATTATAGCATCCTTTCTTACATGACTACTTATTTTATTGACTTATTTATATCTTGGCAATTTTCATGAACCCATTACGTTTACATTTTTAATTCTTCTTTCTATTTTTATTCTTTCATTATTAAATATTCTAAAGTCTATCAAACGGTAAAACCTTTTGTATTATAAAAAATATATTGTTGGATGTTAATAAAAAGATCAATTTGTTTTTTGGTATATTCTTTAAATTACAAGCACTACAACAAAAACAATTTTTAGCAGCAATAAATATACACATTAATAAAGAGTGTTAAAGTTTTTAGCAGCATTAGTTAAGTGTCATTAGATCCAATGTCGCTAAAAACTTTAGAGACATATACAAAGAGTGTTAATTGCCTCTAAAAATACATTATATCATTATATCAACATATCAAATTACTAACTCGGAATATTGACATTTTATGACTGTATAAATTCCATGGAAAATTGCATAAAATTTATCGCATTCTTATAATTGATTTCTCTATCCCCGAACGTACCCTAACTGTTCTCATAATTGGTTCAATGACGCATCTTGACCTTTTATGATAATTATATAGATTTCGTGAAAAATTACACTAAAATTTATTGCATTCATACAACTTGGTTTTGCTTGATTAAAGTGTCCCTTCTTGTCATAGGGAAGATGAAATAGAGTAACATCATGTCTTTAATGCTCATTTATTATTTTATCCTCAAATTGACTTAGTCATACAATAGTTCCCTTTGAAAAAGTATTGTGGAAAACTAGAAAGAAGAAGAGAAGTTGGTGGAAAGTTGGACAAGGATGACTTAAATAGGAGTTCAAATTTCTACTTATCCATCTATACTATCTTAAAAGAATGTATGTTAAATTGCTATAATATTTTCAACTTAAAACACTCAATTTAGTATATTTATATTTATTTATTTATTTTAAAATATAGTGTACTACATAATTTGGCATTCACGTTCAACGCACGTGCATCAAAACTAGTACTCCCTCCGTCCCATTTATGTGACACTTTGTAGATTTTGTGATTCAAACAAGTCTATCTTTGACCGTAAGTTTTTCATATATCTTTTAAAAAATTTGAATTATCAATTACTGTGACGTACAGTACTTTTTACGTAGTTTACAATATATCAATATCATTTCAAAAAAATTGAAGATTCTAAGCGCAAATTCCCGATCAAACTTAAACTGTTTGACTCTCAAAAAATGAAAAGTGCCACATAAATTTGGACAAATGAAGTACTACCTTAAAAATCTGAACTCTCTAACTTAAATGTTAAATTACTATAATACCCTCAACTAAAAATACTCAATTTAGTATATCTTCTACATTTTATATTTTTATTTATTTATGTTATATTAAAAGCAAACTTCTTTTCATATTAAAAGGCAGTGATTTTTTCAAAAGGTTGTGACTTTTCCAATGAGTTGTGACTTTTCCGATGATTTGTGACTTTTTCGAAGAATTGTGACTCTTCCAAAGGATTCTATTATGATCAGAATTTCTGTTGTGGATATTGATATTCCCTTTTTAAAACTAAGAAAATTAAACTTGCATAAAATTGGGTGTGCTATTCCTCAATGATACACACAATTTTCTGGTTTGAAAATGTTGTTGAGTCATTTGTAAACCTTGTAAATTGGTTATACTTTTCTCCCATAGGCTCAAAGAGAGGTTAGTTAAACACCTTTTGCTTGAAAATTATACTGTATATATAGGTCGAATATTACCTTTTTTGTAGTAAAGGTAATTAAGATGACTCCAATTTTAAACCAAGCCCAACATGAATAGCCAACTTCATAAACACTATTTGATCATTAAACCAATTAAAAGTACATACACATGACTTATTGCAAGTTGCAACAATTATAAAAACATGACAAAACAAATCAACACACAAGTAGTTTTACTAGAGGAAAGTGAACAGGGACTCTATTCATAACTTCCCTTTATTTTTCACACCAATACAAGTATATAAGTCTTAATTATATATAGGCTTTCATATAAACTTAAAGATGTATTTTCAGAAAGCGCGTGGTTAAAGAGGAGGTTGCGGATTTCTCATCTTAGCTTTAGACACAACAATAGTCACAAAGGCCTTTGCAAGTTGTGCATTGGTTACAAAATATAGTTTTGCCAGCTTTGAAAATTTTACCAAGACCCTTCCGTAAATGGCGCCCTAGAAAAGCCACTCTCTTGGCTTCACTAGTGGTGTTTCCAATCATTGCTGCATCAAAAAGTGTACGTAGAGCTTCATATTAGTCAGTAACGGAATCAGAAATTCATATATAAGGGGATTCAAAAATACAATAAAATAGTGTCACATGCACCCTATATAGTATTTATACATGTAATATAACAATTTTTGAACGTCCTTTACTACGATGTCTCCATGTTGTCAAGAGAACTCAACCGTTTTATATATAACAAAAAAACAATAAAACATTTTTTATAATAATAAATAGATGGAGGCAGTAAATTAACCTTGGGTAAGTGGAGCAGGGACCTCAGAATTCATCTCCCTTGCAGCAATTTGTGAGGATATTATTAGTAGAATAACCAAAGAAAGGTAAACAAAATATTATTTTTAGAAACCTATTTTGAATTTAACAAATTTAAAACTTATTTGGTAATTTTGTATTTTTTTTAATTTTTTCTTGCTGATGAGAAAGACATGCATTTCGTCCCTATTTATAGAACTCAATAGTACTTCCATGCAACGATCAGAAAAATAGAGGAAAATATTGAGGACTTGCTTTCAGGGCAGACTCAACAAGATTGGGGCCTAAATCAAAACCTGAGAGAGGGGCCCTAATATTTTATTTTTTTCATCATATATACTTTTATTTAAAATCTACTTTTCTAGCTTTTTAGATGTGAAGTCATTAGTTACTATTTTATAATCGATTTGTTTTAGTAATTTCTTTTCAATTGATAATATTACTAATCCATCCAATCTCTCTTGAGATATTGTTGATCTTAAATAAGATTTAATCAACTTTAGTTTTGAGAAACTTCTTTCGGGGCTGAGGCAACAGTTACAGGGACTGTTAACATTATTCTATAAGCAATATTTGTATTTGGAAAAGAATAAAGTCTTTTTATTTGATTGAGTATTTTTATCAAATCATTATCTTCTACTTGTATTATATCTCTTAACACTTTTAATTCAAAAAATAAATATAAACCATTAAAATTAAAATAACTATTATGTGTTAAAGAAAGTTCAAGGT
The DNA here is from genome assembly GCF_000226075.1 of Solanum tuberosum. Lineage (NCBI taxonomy): Eukaryota > Viridiplantae > Streptophyta > Magnoliopsida > Solanales > Solanaceae > Solanum > Solanum tuberosum. The sequence goes on from NW_006240154.1 coordinate 6,735, forward strand.
TAAGACAATGTTTTTTTGAAATTTTCATCATCTAGTGATCTCAATTTACCACTAAATGGACTTTTTGATTTCGTTATCAATATTTTCATCAAATTATTTCTTATGAAATTCAGGTTCTAAATTCATCGCATATGTAATTTTCTTAGTAGAAATCATAGCATTCAAAGTACATATAATATTTTTGTTTTAAAAAATAACATTTATAAGTAATTTTAAAAAAATAATGCCCCCCCTCGAAAATATGGAGCCCAAGCGATGACTTTAGTGGCCTAGGGGTTAAGACAATCCTGCTTGCTTTGAATTCTTCAAGAAAAAAAAGAAAGATTTCATAAAGACCTTTTTCTTTTGGGGAAATGGAAATATAAAATATTATATTAGTTAATTTTATGGATCATAAAGACTTGCTTTAACTAAACGTAACTCACGGAGGATACGTATCAACCTATAGTATTTATAATTAGGAGGGTTGGGAAATGTCAAAAATTAAGGTAGAAAGTTATAAGGTAGTCCGTAGTCGAGTGTTATGGTATTAGTTCAAAATTCTATATGTGAATAATTATTTGTACATATTTATATTTCATTTGTCCTAATTTATGTGACACACTTTCTTTTTTTAATTCAACTAAAAAAGAATCACTTCTCATAACTAGAAATAATTTAACTTTATAATTTTCTTTTTATCCTCAAATAAATAATTTATAACTACACAAATAAATGTGTAAGCTTTGTTTTAGCCACAAATTTTAATTTTTTTTTTCTTAAACTTTGTGTCAAATATCAAACTCCGTCATATAAATTGAGACAGAGTCTTGTTAAGTCTTCTCGGTCCTCTAACAAGTCTTGTGGAACACTACAAAATATGAGTAACAAGTTGTTAGAAGTGACTAATACCCATCTTGTTATTCAATTTATTTTTTCTCTAGTCTTTGTGGAAATTGGCTCAAAGGCTTACAAGCCATCGTCCGCTACTTACAATAGTGTATCACTTTTTTCCTTAGGTGGAATGGAATATTGATGGATTTTCCCTCTTTAACTTGAAAAATGTGAAAACTATTGTGTACCTAACAAGTTTGAAAATAGCAGAAGAGACAACTAATTACTAACTCGGAATATTGACATTTTATGACTGTATAAATTCCATGGAAAAATTGCTATAAAAATTTATCGCATTCTTATAATTGGTTTCTCTATCCCGAACGTACCCTAACTGTTCTCATAATTGGTTCAATGACGCGTCTTGACCTTTTATGATAATTATATAGATTTCGTAAAAAAATTACACTAAAATTTATTGCATTCATACAACTTTGTAAAAAAATTACACTAAAATTTATTGCATTCATACAATTTGATTTTGCTTGATTAAAGTGTCCCTTCTTGTCATAGGGAAGATGAAATAGAGTAACATCATGTCTTTAATGCTCATTTTATTATTTTATCCTCAATTGACTTAGTCATACAATAGTTCCCTTTGAAAAGTATTGTGGAAAACAGAAAGAAGAAGAGAAGTTGATGGAAAGTTGGACAAGGATGACTTAAAATTAAACTTTGGCCTTTTCGTTGAACTTGTTAAAAGATTCCCACTTTATTAATTTAATATAAAGAAAATAAGACTACAAGAGCTAAATCATTCCAAAGAATAAATTTTAACAACCAATTAGCTCTAAATAGTGGTCAAGTCAATTAAAAAGCCCTATTAACTTTTTGGTATTAATGATAATACGTGATTTTATACTTTCATTTTCATTTTGTTAATTTTTTTATTTTTTATAATGTGACATAAAAGATCCGTAAGTTAGCAAAAGAAATTAAAAAAAAACGTGTCATTTACTAAATAACTATCTCAAAAATGGTCAGTTGATAACGGTGAATACAGTAAATATGAATATTATGATAAAATATGGAAGGTGCCTAAGTCCAAGTAATTCCATTGTATAACAAAATTACTACAAGATGGCTTTTATTCATACATTTTTACTAATCATAGCAAGCTCTAAAGTAGAAAGAGCATTACTAATAATATTACATAATTGCCATTACAAAAGTTTTAATATATTACTCCACACATATAATTAATACAATTAATTTTGTGGTTTGCCTTGAGTAACTTTGTCCATTGCTTCACCTTTGTAGGAGCAACACTTATAGCAACCGTTGTAATCATGGCGGCAGCAACCGTACCGGCAGTATCCTCCACGTCGTCCACCACCACCGTGTCCATATCCACCACCACCACCACGTCCGTATCCACCACCACCACGTCCATATCCACCACCACCACGTCCATATATATCCACCACCAGGATATCCTCCGTATTGGGCTTCATGTACTTCATTCTTGTTTTCAGATTTCTTAGCTACATCAAATGTAGAATATGTAATGTTGAAAATAAGATAGAAGCAGAGACAGACTCAAAATTTTAAATTTATGAATTATGAATTTGTTTTTTTTTTTAAAAAAACAACTTGCTTAGTTCTGAATAAATTATTTATACAAGTACGTATTATAAAATCCCTTACATGGAGACACTATTTGTGTGTATATATATTTTAAGTGAGACCATTTACTTATGTAGTGTTTTTCATGATACAATTACTTGTAGGTTTAGGGCACATGAAATGAAAATCTTGGTAAGAGTCTATCATTAGTGCATACACATATGGAACTTATGATACTTGTTTTAACCGTAAAATAACATACTCAGTGTTATCTTACATAGTAACTTAAACTTGCATAAAATTGAATAAGTAGACTCACACGTACTACATGACATAATACACGTAGGGTACCACACATGACACAAAATTGTCATGTAGGGTGTCATGTAAGATGAATATAATTATTAGTTCAATTTTATATAATTTAAGTGTCTACTTGTGCACACTCAACGTTAAAAGACATAGATGTCAGCTGACACCAATTTAATTAAAGGTCATATTAATTTATTATAACTTTAGAAAACCATAAACCATTTTATCGTAATCACTATTAATTGATGAATCACACTTAAAACATATGGTGATGCTTCATCTACATAATGTAGAAAACCTGAAAATGTCTACTACCCCACTTCGGTTATTTTTCATCTTTCATGTTTGAACTATACTATCTCCGTCCACTTTTATTTGTCATGGTTTCCTTTTTTAGAGTCGAAGATAAAAACTTTGACTAACATTTTATGATGTATTTTTTCATCATATTGATATGCAAAAAATTGCAATTTATAGTACTCTTTGTATAGTTTTTGAATATCTAAATTTTTTGTTTAAAATATCATGTTAATGTAATCTAATTTAATTTTGAAAATTAGTCAAATTGATTTTTTATAAGCACAACATGACAAATAAAAGTGGACAGATGGAGTATCATATTTAATTTGTCCTTTTCCCCACCTGTACTCTTTGTGGAAATTGGCTTAAAAGAACAAAATAAAATTCCACACGGTATTATTGTTTTGTTGTTATATACTCTTTAAGTTGATGTAGTCCCATGCATAGACTAGTCAACAACATTACTTTATGAAATAGCATTTAGTTAACCGTTTACTACGCAGAAAATGGGACCAATTTCACATAATCTTGTGCAACACACAGTGTAGTGATAGTTAATGACCTCGAAATGGACTCAACATCTAGAGAAAATTAGGATATAGGGAGTATTATTTTGTAAAGTCTTTTCCGTTCTCTAAGAAGTCTGATAGAGCACTACAAAATATGAGTAACAAGTTGTTAGAAGTAACTAGCTAGTACTCATCCATAGACCACAAGTTTTGTGGTTAGTGATGCCAACGTTGTATTATTTTCTCTCAATTTATGCCAAAGTTGAACAAAACACATATTGTATAATTGGTAATAGCACCCAAAACTTAAAAGACTTGAGTTTTTGTAAACAGGTACAACCCGGTAGTGATATTGTTTGCTTTGGGCTTATAAGAGCCCCACGACTTTAAAACGCGTCACTAGTTGATATAACATGCTTACTTATATATCCAATATCTTTCTTGTGTTTTGTCGATATGAAACTTCTAACCTTAAGCTGGGTGTCACAATCTTACTAGAGATTGACTTAACACTTGGGACATTTTTTTTTTCAACCACAAATTAGTTAGTGGTAGATGTGGGGCAAGGTACCCCACTTTATTTGTCTGGATGTGTTTCTTTTCTTTCGTTAATTTATACCTTATAGTCCCACGTACAGACAAGTCAACAACGTTACTTTATGAAATACTGTTTACATTTACCTTTTTTATTCTTCTTTTTATTTTTATTCTTTCATTATTAAATATTCTAAAGTCTATCAAACGATAAAACCTTTTGCATTATATAAAATATATTGTTGAGAAATGTAAAGACACTCGAGTTCTTGGATATTTCTAATAATAAGATTCGTGGTCAAATCCCTAACTGGTTTAGCAACCAGAGGTGGGACTCATTGTTGTCTGCAGAATTTTTTTCTACATAATGGGACCAATTTCACATCACCTTGCGTAACACACACTGCAGAAATAAATGAATGACCTCGAAATGAACGCAACATCTAGAGAAAATGAGGACATATGGAATATTATTTTGTTAAGTCTCCTCCGTCCTCTAACAAGTCTTGTAGAACACTACAAAATATGAAGTGACAAGTTGTTAGAAGTGAGTAGTACTCATCTTGTGATTCAATTGTTCATCAATCTCGATTTATCATAATCTTTTTCCCCTTCTAGTCTGTTGTGATCGAGAGGTTAGACAAGTTGTTGGGCCCGAGGCTAAACCACAAAGTGGATAAGACAGCCCAACAATAGGTTTGCTTGGAATACAGGTTGAGTAGAGATAAAAAGGTAATCACTGCGGTTTTGGGAGTTTATGCAGATTATGAAAGAAATTGTTTGTTCCTCCCATCTCTTTCTAGAGTCTAAGCTTTTCATCCACATTCTTATCTCTATCTTTAGTTACTTGTTATTTCAGTATTTTCCATTGTAATTCTATAGTTGAAGTGTTGCCGTCGTGATTTGGCTATCAGTCATTACATATTACTTGAGTATTTGTGTTGCGAATTTAGATTTGTTACATAGTCTTTGAGGAAATTGGCTTAAAGGCTTACAAGTCATTGCCCGCTAGTTACATTACCGCATCCCTTATTTCCTTAGGTGGAATGGAATATTGATGGATTTTCCCTCGTTAACTTAATGTGAAAACTATTGTGTACCTAACAAGTTTGAAAATAGCAGAAGAGACAACTAATCACTAACTCAGAATATTGACCTTTTATGATGGTATAGATTCCATGGAGCTTGGTTTCCTCTATTCCAAACGTACCATAACTGTTGTCATAATTGGTGTCCCTTCTTGTCACATGGAAGATGAAATGGGGCAACATCATGTCTTTATTGTTCATTTATTATTTTATCCTCAATTTAATAGTTTCTCTCTTTGAAAAGTATTGTGGAAAACAGAAGAAGAGATGTTGATGGAAAGCTAGACAAGAATGACTTAAAATGGAGTTCAAATTTCTACCCATCCATCTATACTAATGTTAAATTGCTATAATATTTTCAACTTAAAACACTTACTTTAGTATATTTTCTATAATTTATAATATGTTATATTATATTTATTTATTTAATTTAAAATATAGTGTACTACATGATTTAGCTACAGAAGTGGCTAATAATTTTGTTATTGGGCAAAATGCTCTCTGGAATTGTCTCATTGGAAAGATTCTAAGGGAACTCTCTCTCAATGTTCTTATCAGACCAATTGCATGTTCCTCATCCATTGGAGTCCGAAGAAGAGTCCGTATTTTGCTAGTGGATTTACGTGGGAATCAGTGGTCATAGCTGTGGATTAGTTGTTGTAACTGTCATGTGGAGCCTCATGTTTAAAGCTAAAATGAATTGTGAAATTTTTAAAGCCATCATTCTTTGATGTTTCGTCCATGATTTAAACATCAAAGAATGAATTGATTAGATCATCTCTAGATCTATAAAGACTTACAAGTCATCGTCCGCTAGTTACATTACCGCATCCCTTATTTCCTTAGGTGGAATGGAATATTGATGGAGTTTCCCTCATTAACTTAATGTGAAAAGTCTTGTGTACCTAACAAGCTAGAATGTTCAAATCCTTTTAACTAAAATCTATCTGTAGTTTTATCATTATTTTGTATTCTTCTGCTTTGTGTATCATCGAGTTCTCTTACATACTCTAATCCCTGATTTTGTAAGAACAGAACATCCTGTTATTTGGTGAATACAAAAAAAGAGTATCTTTTTCTTTTATTCATTTCTCTGTTTTGTGTTGCTAATAAGTCTATGCTTTTCTTCTTTCCTTTGAGCATCATTTTTGCTCTCCCAAGTAGGCACTTTAAAACAAATATAAAACATTACATTTTAAAATAAAATGACAAAAGTGAATAAATTAATCAGTGGATTTACATGGGAATCAGTGGTCATAGGCTACATTTCACTACAAGTCTACGACAAAAACAACTACATGCGAAAAATAATTTCCCAGAAAAATTGGTAGGTAACTTTGGCGCCATTTTTACAAAATTATTACCTGGGGAATTATTTGGGAAAAATAATTTGCAAGTAGCATTTTTATAGGTAAATTCGCAAGTAATATAAAAATTATTTTTTTAGTATGTTTGCAAGAAAATTCCTAGAAAAATTTATTTGCGGATTTAGCTAGAAATAATTACTTGAAAATTTATTTGCAAATAATTTTATACGTGTTATTACCTGGGGATTGATGTTCTACAAATTTTGTTGGGAATTTATTTCTTGAGGATTTACTTGGGAATTTTCTTACTTGGAGAATTACTTGGGGATTTTATTGTTGTGAATTTGATTGAAGATTTTTAGAGGAATGCATACTTGAATTTTTTTAAATACAATTTAATTGGAAGTATTTTCTTGGAATCTAAGGATTTTTTTATTTGGAGTCTTCAAGAAATATTTTCTTTAAAATATATTTAACAAAATCTAAAACTATAATAATATAAAAAATAGCAATGACATTAGAAAGAATTTTATTGTTAAATATATACTCTACTTTTAGATTAAATAAATTATTATACAATAATATTAATCTAACACTATATTAGAACATTGCCACAAATGTCATGAACAATCCCCAGAAAAATCCCAATGTAATTCACATTTTTCTTGTTGTGATCTACGAAAACAGCCTCTCTACTACTTTGGTTATTCTCCATCTCTTTCATGTTTGAACTGTATCATATAGATGGAGATTCCCTCATTAACTAGATATGAAAAGTCTTGGAAATTTCTCATAACTTCACCAAGTTATTCAAAACATGCTAATTAAGCAGAAAATTTAGACACATATCAAACAAAATTTTGAATAAAAAG
>NW_006240154.1:14349-15525 GCF_000226075.1 Solanum tuberosum
AAATGAACTCAACATCTAGAGAAAATTAGGACATAGAGAGTATTATTTTGTTAAGTCTTCTCCGTCCTCTAAAAAGTCTTGTGGAACACTACAAAATATGAGTAACAAGTTGTTAGAAGTGAGTAGTACTCATCCATGGACCACAAGTTGCGTAGTTGGTGATGCGAAAGTGGTACTATCTACCAACACTGACTTAAAGACTTGAGTTAACACTTGGGACAACTTTTTTTGCAACCAGAAATTAGTTAGTACCCCATTTTATACCTCATAGTCTCATGCGACAAGTCAACAACGTTACTTTATCAAATAGTGTTTAGTTAACTGTTTTTTTTTAACTACCCATTTTATACCTCATAGTTAACTGTTTGTTGTAATAATTAAGAAATAAATAGTGTTTAGATAATTATAACATTCTTTCTTACGTGACTACTTATTTATTGACTTATTTATATATTGATGGTCTTTATGAACTCATATTATTATTTTTACCTTTTTAATTCCTATTACTATTTTTATTTATTCATTATCGAATATTCTAAAGCCTACCAAACGGTAAAACCTTTTGCATTATGCAAAATAAATTGTTGGGTGTTAAAAAAAAGATCTAATTTGTTTTTTGGTGTATTCTTTGAATTACAAGCACTACAACAAACACTACAACAAAAATAACTTTTAGCGGTAATAAATATACACATTAATAGTTAAGTGTCGTTAGATCCAATGTCGCTAAAGGGTTTAGGGACATATGCAAGAGTGTAAATTGCCTTTAAAAATACATATTTAGCGGCAATTGAACTTAATTAATTGCCGTTAAAGATCATTTTTGATGTAGTGAAATCAGTACTATTTTAATATTATTATATCAACTTATCAAATTCAGCGCAATTTTTTCAATACCATAGTTTAATCCCACTGAAGCTTCTGCTTTGCTTCAGTTTAAGGAATCCTTTCAAAATATGTCCGAAGAGTACTTTAGTTATCGGTGTGATGGAGCTTCTTTCCCAAAAACAGAGTCTTGGAATGAGAGTAGGGATTGCTGCAGTTGGGATGGAGTCACTTGTGACTTATTAAACGGTCATGTTATCGGGTTAGACCTTAGTTGTAGTCAGCTTTTTGGCACTTTTCATCCCAATAGTAGCCTCTTCCAACTTCATCATCTCCACACACTAAACCTTG
>NW_006240154.1:15666-15772 GCF_000226075.1 Solanum tuberosum
TAGTGGGAAAATCCCAACAGAAATCTCATTCCTTTCCAATTTGGTTTCACTTGATCTTTTTAGTTATGAACTACAACTTGATGAGAGAACATTTGAAACAATGCTT
>NW_006240155.1:0-15756 GCF_000226075.1 Solanum tuberosum
TATTTCTTTAAGGAAAAGATGTAATAAGTTGTAGACGTACTATCGTTAAATCCTGTTTGCTTAAAGTGTGTAGCATCATTTGACCATGAAAATTGAGGGTGAGATAATCTTTAATGATAAGTTATACGCAATATAAAATCTTATGAACCATCCACAATTAGTTCATTGAAAATTCAAAAAATAATAAAACCCCAAAAAACAAGAATCTATTCGAGGAAGAGATGAGAAATATTTTGTTCCACGACAGAAAATTATTTTATTCTTGTCCAAAAGATGCATTGGTGGTGAATGAGATTCAAAATCTAGCTAACTATATTTTCTTTTCATTTTGCACATTAATCCTTTTGTGAACATAAAATCACTGAAAAAAGAAGGTGAAGAAAGGAGAATATGCATTGCTGATAAAACTTGAAACTATTGTACAACAGAGAAGAGAGGTTAAAGGAAGTTTCGACGTAGAGCAGGTCTATAAACAGTGGAAATCTTAAAGCAACCACTCTGAGAAAGCTCTGGAAAGATTTTTATCCCAAAGATAATATTTATTATTGAAAATGGTATTCATTAGTAAGTATATTTCGAGATTTGAAATGTTAAAAACAATTGATGAGAAAAATAGACTTTTGTAATGTACAAATAATTGATAAATAAAAAATGAGAAAAATAAAAAGCAAACAGGAGAAAAATAGTTTGATAGTCCATAAGAAGTGCTAAAATATTCAATAGAACAATTACCTACGATGAGAACCGAAAAGAAAGAAATTATATCTTTTCACTGATTCAACCGTATAAAATCTGCATAAAGCAAAAAATATATAATTAATTGGTGTTGCAAAGTAAAGTTGGTATTCTATTATCCCGAAAACTTGTATAAAACAACAATATATAATCACACGATATTCATGAAGAACACAAAAAAAAAAGAAGAGAAAATTGATCAATCCACGTTTAGAAAGATACAACGGACTTTATGATATTTGACATTTCAGCATCGTCTCGTAATTGATTTTGTTGGTAACTCATGTTGCCCAGAAGATTAAGCTGATATCTTTCTTCAGCATCGTCTCGTAATTGATTTTGTTGATAAAATATGAATGTTTGTTGCCCTTCAAAAATATAAAAATAAAATACACGTGATAAGAAAAATAAATCTTTCATTCTAAAAAAATAAGAAAATACAAGAGTTGAATGTGGAAGATAAAGAAATCTCTCAATTCTGAAAAACTTATGGGGGTTGACTCTTAGGAGGAAATAATTATATGTCAATGTGATCATTATATTGCCAGAAAAGAAATGGTTGTTTATTAAATAAAAGTAATGACTTTTGGTCTCTCTTGTCTCCTCTTTTCTTTTGGTAAAAATAAATTCAAATGAAGAGATTCTTTTAGGAAAGGGTAAAATGGTAATCCAACTTTGAAGTTAAAAACTTCCACTTATAATAATATATAATAGTCTCCGGGCACGCACGTGTATCTCGAACGAAAATCAATAAAAAAATAAATTAAAAAGTATATAATAAACTATTAGGAGGACAAGATGTTTTTTACAAGTGTTCTATCGATATTTTTGATCTACTGCACAATAGATAACTCTCAAAAGCTTACCCGTCTATAAGCAATTAAATGTACATACAGTCAACAATAACTAAAAAAATACATATCAACATTTGTAAAATATTCCAGGAAAAGCACCGCAAGTTATAGAAGTAAAAAGGAAAAATGCGTCGTTACTTAAAGTCTTCTTGTATTCTTAATGTATGTTTCGTTACAAATACAATTACTACCTCCTTGTAGCTTTCACATATACCCAGACTTACATTTATAGGCTTACAATTACTATCCATCACTGCTAGAGAAGACTTGGAGTTGCTACATTTCTTTAAGAAAATGTGATAGCAAACAACTGCAATTTCAATATATTATTAAGGGAAAATGCATAACTACCCCCCCAGCCTATGCCCGAAATCCCAGAGACACACCTAACCTTTACTAAGGTCCTATTACCCCCCCGAACTTAATTTATCTATAATATTCTACCCCTTTTTTGCCTACGTGGCACTATCTTGAAAAAAATGTCAACATGCACTGGGCCCACAAAGATAGTGCCACGTAGTCCAAAAAGGGGTAGAATATTACATATAAAATAATTTTGGGGGGGTAATAGGACCTTAGTAAAGGTTAGGTGTGTCTCTGGGATTTCGGGTATAGGCTGGGGGGGTACTTATGCATTTTCCCTATTATTAATAGTTTAAAATTTTATAAAGCATAGTTTATTTTCTACGGGAAACTATGCTTAGAGAGTTTCAAAGAGAGTTGATCATCAATCAGCATCAAATCATGTGTACAAAACTCATTTTTTTATGTGTGATTATACCTTTCAAGCTATTTATTGTACGTATTAAAAAAAATTAGAACATTATCATTCAAATGAAGTTTGCAAATCAAACGGAAAAATCTAGACTTAATAAGATTGTACTTGAAAATTAGAAGACACTTCTGTAACCCTTAACAACAGAATCATATGCTGAATGACTAATATTGAGTATCTTTATATAGTGTAGTCTTGAAGATTTGATGGTAAAAACTCTTTGATATTCCTCAATTACTTAACTTGATTCCTTTTGAATTCTCATAATTAGCAAAAATACGTTTCAACTTCTATATTACTCCCTCCGTCCCTTATTATAAGTCACCCCTTTCTAAAAATAGCTGAACCACAATATATGTCATTTTATAAAATTTATGCATTAATTATCATATTTTGCCCATTATACCCTTGATTGATTAATTAATTAATCTTGAAAATGTATTTACTTTGACTAACCTAGGAAATCTACAGGTAATTAATTTTATTGGGAGAGTACTTCATTCATTAATTAACTACTTTCTTTATTCACTACTTATTCTATAAAATCTGATTTTGAAAAAAAATATCAACAAACAATTAAAAATAAAAGATGAAAAAAAATTCAAAAATAATCTTGAAAGTTGAAGCTTCAACAAATTTTATCAAGGAAGACGACATTTCAAAGAGTTCAAACGATGTAAAAATAGAAGACTCAACCAAAACATGTGAAGGCCAAATTGAGAAAAATATATCAAGATCCAAATAAAGGAGTTATGCACCATTTAAATAAAAAACAAATGATTTGTCGAACTAGAACTAAAATTCATTTGTCGTCTAATTTCATTATCAATAACATCAGATTCAACAGGAAAATTTAGATCAATTTGAAGTAATGAAATTTGAATATTTTGTGATGTTGTCATGTTTGCTTTAAGAATTTATGTATAAAAATATAAGAAAACATTTTACACAAATTATATAGGAAAATTGAGGTGAGAAGAACTTTATTTTTTTAAATTTTCCGATCAATTGGTGAAAAATTTTTGCTCCAAAAAGTAAAATTTAAATAGTCATCCAAATGCATTTATATTTTTGAAATCTAACATTTCATCATTTATTACAAAGTTGTCATAAGCAAACATTAAATAAGGGCATAAGGGTAAAATTACCTTATTTCTTAATGCAAGTGCAAATGAAAAATGTGACTTATAATATGAGACGGAGGAAGTAATTGAAACTTTATTAGTGTTCATCCATTACCATCAAAAGAAAGAAAACAATTGAGTATAATAATATTTAAAAAGACTAATAGTTCGTTGTCTCTGTAACATCCAGCAATTTGAAATAACTATGAAGAGGCTTAGAATTGGAAATAGTCATTTTTGGAAGGAATTCAAAAATCTGGAAATTTGGTTAAGTGTGGGAAAAAGTGAGTTTTTGGCCAACTTTGAACAGTCATAACTCCTATCTCAGGATGAGTTAGGTGTGGTTCCAGTTATTTTTGCGAAGCTCGTGGAATGATCTTTCCAACGCCGCCGAGTTTTCTCGATTCCGAGTTCGTATGAGTGAGTTATGCCCTTTGGAAGTTGGGCAGTTGGCAGGGAAGTCAGTCCGAAAATTTTAAGGGTATTTTGGTCTTTTCCCTAACCAATTCTTTTTGGATATATAATAATGTGTTAGACTGATTTTTAGATCAGTTTTTACTTTTTTAAAAGAGTGAGAGTGAGGGTTTGTGAGTGAAGAGGAGAAGAAGAGGAGAAAGAAAAGAACAAGCAAGGATTTCATCGTGCTTTTCGTCGGGGGTGATCCCTATTCAGGTATGTGAGATCATAGTGTTGGGTTGGTTATTTCCCCACACGCCAAACTCGTTTTAATTCCGAGAAAGATTGGTTGTGTTTGTTGAAGTTGTTGGTTGTGTTGTTGAAGTTCCTTGTTGTCTTGGTACATGTTTCCGGTTGTGATTTCGAGTTGAATCTAGTGTCTGTTGAGGGGTTTTATGATATTAAGTGTTTGGGGCTGGAAACTTTGAAGTTTAGAAGGTTTAGAGTTGGAGAAACTAAGGAGAAAAGTCGAATTTTTCAGGAAAAAGGGCTGGGGCGTCGCTCCAGCCAGCGCGCCTCAAAAGGGACTCTGAAGTCTAGCCCTTGGGGCGGCGCGCCTAGCAGAGCGCCCAGCAGGCCTCTTTGAAGTCTGAAGGTTGGCGCTCCGCGCCTCTCAAAGCGCCAAGGACGTCAAGTCTTCCCATTCATTCCCCACTTTTTCATGCATGTTCCTTGGTATTGTACCTATGTTTCATAGTTGTTTCCAACACTCCAAGGTACGTCTAAAGGTCAAGAACTCATCCATAAACGTGTGATCATATACCTTGAATCCATAATCCAATTCAAGGCGAGTTAGTATCAAAGTCAAGTGAAGTTAGAGTCAAGTCTAGAAGTTAAGAAGCAAGTCTTTAAAGCTTTTCAAGAGTCTTTATTGAACGTTTTAACTTCATTTTAAGGCTCGAGTTTCAAGTTAAGTAAAGAGTATCGAGTTTCAAGTTAAGTAAAGAGTATAGAGTTTCAAGTTAAGCCAAGAGTCTAAGTTTAGTTCATTTTCTCAAAAGTTATTAGGGAACTAAGTATTCCCAAAGAAGTTTATAAATGTTTTTACATTTGAGTAAGAAAGGAATTATGTTTTTCCAAAAAGAGAGCCTTTGGGCTAAGTTTTGAGCAATTATCTCAAACTAAAGAAAGATGTGTTTAAAACACTTATGGGCCAAAGTATTTTTGGGAGTAGTATTGAGCACCGAATTGGGAACACGAGTTCATATTAACTCAACTCTCCATAAGAACCATGTAGCCAACATGGGACATGATGGGTCATTCTTTTTAGATGATCACGTAAGACTAAGCTAGTGGATCCACTAAGTTAAAGTAAGGTCCTATATCACGGCAAGGTATAGGATGGTCCTTGATGGGTCATTCTTTTTATGATGCAGACGCAGGTACCTAGGACCAGCATCCATCACGCCATTGATCCAGCTGAGCACTCCAGAGTCAGTGGTGAGCCTCCTTGTTTTCCGGAGGACTCGGATATTTTATGTTCCTAGTTTTGTTTTATTAGGATGTTGCGGGGTCTGTCCCAACATCTATCTCAGTATTATAGAGGCTTCATAGACAGACAGTCAGTTAGTTAGTATTGAGTCTCTCATCTATGTATATATATAAATATATATTTATATATATACATAAATATATAAGTAAGGTTGCCTTTTTGGCTAGATTTTATCAGTAAGGTTGCTTTATGACCTTTCATTGCATTAAGTTATTCTGTTGAGTTAGGTTTCCGCTGAGTTAAGAAATCCAGGCCAAAGGTTCGCTTGGGGCCAACAATGGTCTCCGAGTGCCGGTCCCGCCCAGGGTGTAGGCTCGGGGCGTGACAGTTTCACACATAGTAATTGAGTAGGACTGCTGAACTTCTCATTTTGCTCCCCCATTATGTAATTCAAATATTACTATTTAATTAGATATTTAATTTATATTTAGATTAATTATTTTACTACATTTTAATTTAGTATAGGAGCAAAATAGTAATCCAACTTTGCACTTTGGAGTTTCCTACTTTTAATAATATACTAGTTCTGGACACGTGCAACGCACGTGTATTCCAAAATTTTAAAATAAAATTGTTTACCATTTACAGATTTTGAATAGAACAAAGGAAGAGAGTAGAATGTTTTGTGAATATTTCCTTACAATCATACTCTAAAACCAAAGTGCATACTGAGTTCTTTTATTTTTCAAAGAATTTTTAGTGATTCTTGAACTACTCTATGTGTGATTCATTATACTGACACAAGAAACTGTTATCAATTTTTTTTTTTTTAAAAAGAAAATGATTGTAGTATTTTAAATCATGACAAACATGGAAATGTGATTCAACTACAAACACAGTGAAGCCGGTATTATACCAATTGATCAACAATAACTTAAAAGTAGGAAGAAGTTTTTGTGTTTTGTGCCCTACCTAACATATATTTTTATCCTTTTCAATTACATTCTTTTTTAACGATTTGCATCCTAACATTGATATTTTCCTTTAAAATCATAAAAAAGATGTATATTCTATTGTTATTCGTAACGATAAAATAGGGAACATAAATTCAAATATCCCTTGAAACTAATTGTGAGTGGTAGATCGTGTATTTCTTATACTAGTATTTTAGTTTCTTGCTAAAAAATTAAAAACAGAGCAGATATACATTTGAGTAGAGAAGAAAAACCTCTAGCGACATGTCTTTGACGGAAGGAAAATATCAATACCTTTAGATTGCAAACGATCTTATTCCATCTACAAAATTTCAAATCATTAATCAAATTTCAAAAGAACATCCAAAAATATTTTGAGGTTCATACATGGAAAGTAAAAAAAAAAAAAAAAAAATAAAAAAAAAAAAAATTGGAAAAAAAAAATTGCAGAAGAAAATATTTTTCCCGACAAAAGAAGAAAGATTGGAGAAAGATTATGTGATTTGACACTATGGTGTCAAAAGGATTAATGATTATGAATGAATAAATTGTGTAATAGACTGAAACTTCAAAATAAGAAATGTTGTGAAAGGATTGTAATCTAAATTACTATGTATAAAAAAAATATGTTATAATAATTATTGGTAGATGAACCAATTAATCATGCATATAACAGTAGAAGCTTCAAACTAATAAATGTTGGAATGAGAAAAGGTTGTATTTTACTTACTATTAAGAAATATGCTACTATAATAATTACTGCCGAATGAACCATCTATTACTTACTCGGTTTCCGTGCATCTAATATTATTCCCTTGGTTTAATAATTACTACTTATATATTAAAATGGTAGTTGTTGGACTTTTAATGCTACGTTTATACCATTAAAATGTTATTATTTATTAAGATATTAAGATTAAATTTTAAATTTTTATTTAATGTAAGGGTAAAATGGTAATTCAACTTTCACTTTGGACTTCCCACTTTTAATAATATATGATATGATATGATAAGTTTAGTTGTAATTGTTTGAGCTGAAAGAAGTGGATTTGGTTTAACGCGATTCGAAGGGCTAGATCCACATTTAGTGTTGTCTATTTATTTGACTAATTTCTGATGTATGATTTGATTTGATGTTGAGTGAGGATAAGTGGATCCAATATTCTTGAGTAAATGAATTTGGAATATCTTTGAAACCATTGTTTATTCTTCTTGAAAATGAGTGTAAACTTATCATCTGGAGACGTATAACAAGTGATGTCTCATTTTCAAATCCCACCAGAGATAAAAAAAACAAAAAAAATTTAGGTGATTTCTTCCCATCCGTCTAGGCCTTTGGTGGACAGTTATCTGTACATGCTGGTGGTGGGAGGTGGCAGGTAACAGGTATCCTGTGGAATTAGTCATGGTGTGCAAAAGTTGGCTTGGACACCACGATTATAAAAAAAGAAATGAGGTCTAGGGAGTAGGATGTGTGCCTGTATACATAGAGACATATTTTGATAGATTGTTTCATTCAATATTATATAGTTCAAAGGGAGGTAGTGGATGGGTTCAAGTCCATCTCTTTCCGTACCTTTGCTTAATTTTCTAACAAAAAGGGCTCATATGAATACACCCACTGCCAAGACGTAGCATCTTTCTGCTTAATTTGTGTAACTAGGTGGAGAACTTACACTTCCTGGTGCTTGGAGATGGTCTTTCTA
Organism: Solanum tuberosum; assembly: GCF_000226075.1. NCBI lineage: Eukaryota > Viridiplantae > Streptophyta > Magnoliopsida > Solanales > Solanaceae > Solanum > Solanum tuberosum. The sequence continues at coordinate 8,057 of NW_006240155.1, forward strand.
TGTTGTTCTTGGAATATATTTAATAAAGATTTGATTTTTTGATAACCCTGTTGCACGGTTTGGAACTTGGTAGATAATAGGTTCGCATGTCTACTGTTATGTCTTATCAACTTAAACTCTAGGCTTTTGTCCGTGACAGTTTGATTTTTGAACTTGAGATGTCGATAAAGATTTGATTTTGAACCTGGTTTTGCTTCAAGTTGTGGTAGAATTAGATGTCAGGTTGACCTATGTGAAGTTGGTCAGCAGGTTAAGTATTCGTTGATATTGTTAACTTGTTTGATTGATTGTACCTGGGAATTTGAGGATTGATTTGGTTTTGACAAATGGGGAACTTATTTGAGGGTTGCATTAGAATGAAGCTGTTGAAATGGTATTTGGCTCAAATCAGTTAACATTTCTTGGAAGGTTGAATCCCTCTTATGTGTTTCCTCGCTAGGATTCCTACCATCGATTCTTGATTTTTTTTCTTTGTTTTGCTTAGTGATGGATATAATCAATTTTGTTCAATGTGGTAACTCGTTCGTAACAGGATTGTATGATTCCCCTACAATGCTTTAGCTTGTAAGAAAGTTTCTGCTAGTCTTTTTGGGAAAATTTTACTCATATGGTAAATAAAATATGGTCTGACTAGAACCATCTTCAGACATTTTGGGCAAAGTCACTTTTCCTGAGACATTACTGATGCTCCCTATCTATATTTATATCTATACAGCAGTTAGTTCTTTTTTCTTTTCTTTTTTGATAACCGTGGTGTCCGGAGACTCTGGGCCAACTTTCATGCACCTTGACTAATTCCACGGCATACTTGCCACCTCCCACCGTCAACAAGTATTGGGTACCCCTGTCAACCAAGGCTAGAACAGATGGGAAGAAATCACCTAGTGTTTTGTCTTTGTTGGGAATTCAACCTAAGACCTCATGGTGCTCAACCCACGTTATTGACCACTAAGCCACATCATTGGGTGCTACAGCAGTTACTTCATTATTCTGGTGCAGACTCAGGCTTTTCTACCAATCGAGCATATTTACTTATGTTACAGTTACTTTTTCTCAAAAGAAAGTATATACATACTTATGTTTGCTTTTCTTACCAACTAGCGGATAAATATGTCCTTAGAAAGTTTCAGACTTGGTAGTAATTATATAAGCAAATTTAGTTGTAACACCTAAACCTGACCGCTTTTGGTTGGAATGACTACATCTTTTGGTTGAAACAGATTACGGACGAACCTGATTTCCAGGAGGGGGAGATGTAAGAAAAACTACCAATTTGACCCTTAGCTTGAGTATCATATTTGGTTTTCTACTAAAATCCCCTTTTGGAGGGGGAAGGATGGATTGATGGTGGGGACGATTTAGAAGATATAATCGGAGGACATGTATGGTTAGGTTCCATTTGTATACTTGGTGGAATCTGGCGTATCTTAACCAAACCCTTCGCATGGGTTCGATGAAAATAAAATTTGGTCTGTCTTCCCATTGAAAACATTTTCCCTGTTTTTCCTATATATTTTATAACTTTTAAGTCATGGATGCGGTTAATGATGTGTTAGTTTTGTTCAGCTATTCTCGTTGTTTCGTGCTTGTCTAGAACTTTTCCGGTAGAATGAATAAGTTAAGAAAAACAAAAACCTTTTTAAGTACTGTTGTAAGATTTGTAACACAATATCAATACATTTTTTGTAATTATTGCCAAATTTTTTCTACAGGTTGCATCACCACTAAGGAGCTTGGAACTGTGATGCGTTCGTTGGGACAAAACCCAACTGAGGCTGAGCTTCAAGACATGATCAATGAAGTTGATGCTGATGGAAATGGAACCATTGACTTCCCCGAGTTCCTTAACTTGATGGCTCAGAAGATGAAAGACACTGATTCTGAGGAGGAGCTCAAGGAAGCTTTCAGAGTGTTTGACAAGGATCAGAATGGATTCATTTCTGCAGCTGAGCTACGCCATGTCATCACAAACCTAGGCGAGAAGCTTACAGATGAAGAGGTTGATGAGATGATTCGTGAAGCTGACGTGGATGGTGATGGACAGATCAACTATGACGAGTTCGTCAAGGTCATGATGGCCAAGTGAGAACTGATCAACTCAACTTACCTAAATTCGGTTATTTTTAACCTTATTACAATTGAGGATTTTATGTTTTTTATTCTGTGCGACTAATTTTGTTGATATTTCAAATTCTTGCGTAATCGTTCTTGTTATTTTTTACTTCTAATATGCATTGATCATCTTCCAATTTTCTCTAAAAATGCTCAAGTTTTTTAAGCCTGCAAGATCATCATGTGGAAATACAGTTAGTTTGTATATTGTGTTTATCCTATCGAAGGTAAATATGAAGTAATCAAACTAAAAATATCACTTATTTTGAAACAGGTGAGTAAATCTGAAATAATGTGTCACATCTTTGTTTACATTAATGTTCAAATTGCCTCTACTAAAGTCTTTATACTAAACAACTCAAGTTTTCTAAGTCCATGGAATTTAGAGTAAAGAGTAAGTTGTAGTCACATCAAAATGAAAAATTAAAGTGAAAAGGATATGATTGTCAAGTAACTTTCATTTGAAATTTTCATGGTGCAAGGAGTTGGAAATTTTGTTTCACTATTTAGTTTCAAAACATGTGAACATTAATTTTAAAATATAGGTTTTAGATATCCAAAATTTTAATGAAAAATAGATCATATTCCTAAGATTTCTCTCTTCAAAATAAGAAATAGATTCACATAAATAAATGTCTAAAATCTAAATCTATCGTAAGGATTTGCTGGTTCTTGAACCAAAACGCAATTTGCTTTGTTTTGTTTTTATCTATTTTTTCTTTTGCAAACTTGGATATCTAAAATCGAATGACAAATCAATTTTTTTTATATAGAAAAAGTCACTTCTCATTCTAAGTATGAGGTAAACAAGTCAATATCTAATAATTATACCAAAAATACACTCTGTCATATGACTTAGTCGTGTCTAATATTTGAGAATGATATTTCTCTACTTTTTAAGTGCTTTCTTTGAAATTTCTATAGCAAGACTTGTGCATTGACTTGGGATAACAAACATTAATTTCCATTTGCTATCAAATTTACTATAGGTCAAGGTGGAATTTTTATTTGAAAAAAATCTCTATTCGGGTCTAAATGATTATTATTATTTTACAAAAAAAATTAGATCATTCAAGTTAATACATTTGGTACAAAATTTGATTTAACCATTCAAATGTAATCCACTTATAATACGGAAGATGGATGTAATAATGATATGTAAAATATATATGTGGATTAATAATATTTGAATCACCATTATTATTGAGTTTACAGTAACATTTTTTTTCTTTCTCACTTTATTAGAAAAAAAATCATGACTAAATTAATACTACTGCGCATCCAATTTGGAGTTAGTCAAACAAATATGCGCCTATACACATATTATTAAGTAACTTCCATTTGAAATTTCTATGGCAAGACTCGACCTCGTGTAAGGACTAAATAGTTTCAAACTGAATAATTTTGTCTAACTGAATATTTTTGTTGAACAGTCTTAGATGTGGCTTCAATTATTACTGTGTAGTATAAATTACAAATTTATGCAATGTGTTTCTGTTGATATATAGTCCAATAATACTCGCTCCAAAGATTCAAAAAAAGGCGTTAAAATCAATCACAGAAACATTTTAGAAACAAAATATAAAGAGATACAATGTGCAAAATCGGTCTGAGACTAGTTGATATTCCAGTATGTGATATCTGAAACTTATATAACTATAAGAATTTGTTAATTGCATCAGTTATAATGAACTATCTTCCATTGTCGGTACCACAGTACAGTTCTTTCATTGAAATTTTCTACAGCAAGTCTCAGTGGAATTACATGAAAATTCAAAGAAGTGCATTAATACTTCTAGATGCAATAAAAAATAATTGGAGGAACCACAACAAGTCTCATGTCTGAAACGAACACAACCGTAAGAACCATAAACGATAAAGGCTTGATTGTGTGACATATGGTTGTCTAGGTAAACACCAAAGCTTGACGGTTCAAAGATATCAAATCTATCGATTGACTGAGTATATTCGACATATGTTCACTACGGAAAGTTCAAAGGAAAACCTACTTATCCAGATGCAATTAGTTCTTGCTTGTAAAGGACACATATTTGTCCGTTTCTTTGTCTTGGAGTCATTCCCCATTCATGCGGGGGATTGTTGGGTTTAAAAGGTGTGAATGGAAAATGAAGAGTTGCGACTTTTATGAAGAGTTGTGACGTTTAATAAAAGTTGTGACTTTTATGAAAGGTTGTGACCTTTTCGAAAGATTGTGATTTTTCCAAAGGGTTGTGACATTTCCGGTAAGGCACAATAAAAACATTTTCACACTACCTTTTGTTTTCTATAAATTGAGGGATTTCCTCTCATTTTAAAAGATCAATTTTTTCTGGACTTCTCCTACTATTACTAAATCTAGTATTCTAAGTGTACTTTACTATCATTGAGTGGTTGTCTGACATCGTGGTTTTAGGTACCGATACACCGATGAGTAAGATCGTTCTAATATCCTGAGAGGATATATTCCATTAACCTCAGGAACTTGATGTGAATAATTTTCTTAAGGGGACGTTGTGCATTATATTCAGTGGGCTCGATTTTCTTTTTTTGAGAAAAATATTTTGTATATTGTTTTTAATCTGTTTCTGATTCTATTTTCTCTACTAGTTTGAATTTTCTAGTTTTTGAAAATACTCTTTAAACTTTGTTATTTCTTTACAAAGTTCTTCAAAGTTTTGTTCTAATTTATCTTAGGAATACAAGATGAACAAATTGCCTCTACTAAAATCTTGATACCAATCAACTCAAGTTTTCTAAGTCCATGGAATTTTAAAGTAAAGAGTAAGTTGTAGTCACATCAAAATGAAAAATTAAAGTAGAAAGGGGTATGATTGTTAAGTAACTTTCATTTTGATATTTCCATGGCAAGACTTGTGCAAGGACTTGAAAATTTTGTTTCACTATGTAATGTTTAAATATGTGAATATTAATTTAAAAATTGTAGGATATCGATAACCAGAATTTTAATGAAAATAGATTTATTAAACTTCATATATCTACTATAATGAAAATAGATTAACGTAAACTTCCAAATGAAAATAGATCATATTCCTAAGATTTCTCTTAGATTTTACCTTCAAAATAAGAAATAGATCTACATAAATAAATGTCAGCATAATACATAAATGTGCCTTTAACTTGGCTTCATTTTAAATTTATATCTTTCAACTTTAGGTGTACACAAGTAAGCACTTTAAATTGTATGAAGTTGAACAAGTAAACATATGAGATAAAAATTGTCATGTAGGACGTGTGTGTCTATTTGTTCAACTTTATACAAGTTTAAGTTTCTATTTATGCACACCAAAAATTGGAGGGCATGAATATGAGCTGAGACCAAGTTAAAAAACACATTAATATATTATATCAATAAGTGTCTAAATCAAGCGTAAGGATTTGCTAGCTGGTTCTTGAACCAAAACACACTTCGTTTTTATCTATTTTTTTCTTTTGCAAATTTTGGATTTTTTCAATAAATTGAATCAATTTCTAAATCAAGCGTTAGGATTTGCTGGTTCTTGAACCAAAACACACTTTGGTTTTATCTATTTTTATCTTTTGCAAACTTTGGAATTTTTCATTAAATTGAATCAATTTGTGTGATGTAGCTTTCTTTGAAATTTCTATAGGAAGACTCGTGCATTGACTTGAGGATAACAAACATTAATTTCCATATTTCTTTTCAGTTGCTATCAAATTTACTATAGGTCAAGGTGGAACTTTAATTTTATTTGAAGAAAATTTCTATTCGGGTCTGAATGATTATTTTTTTTATAAAATAATAGATTATTCTAGGTTTTTTTTTTTTTTTTTGCTTTATCTTCTAAAGAAATTTCTTTATATAGTTATTTATAAAATCAAGTAATCAATAAAGAAGGAACAAAAAAGCAATTACACCAATCGTTGTTTGAAGTGGGCTAATTAAAGTAAAGAAAGGACTATAAATCAAGTTAATACATTTGGTACAAAATTTGATTTAATCATTCAAATGTATTCCACTTATAATACGGAAGATAGATGTACTAATGATATGTAAAATATATATGTGGACTAATAATATTTGAATCACCGTTATTATTGAGTTTAAAGTAACAATTATTTCCTTCACTTTATTAGAAAAAAAAAATCATGACTAAATTAATATTAGTGCATCAAATTTGGAGTTAGTCAAACAAATATGTGCCTATACATATATTGTTAAGTAAAACTTCTATGGCAAGACTCGACCTCGTGCAAGGACTAAATAGTTTTCAAATTATGTGAATATTAATTTAAAATATAAGTTATTGATATCTAAAGTTTTAATGAATATAGATCCTATTCCTAAGATTTCTCTTAGATTCTCCTAATATTGATTTATTTAAAGAGAAAAAATTACTGCTAAATTTATTTCAATATGAAAATTCAAAGTGAAAGGGATTTGTGTGTTAAGTAACATTCATTGAAATTTTCACAACATTAATATTTTTAGGTGCAAGAAAAAAGTTATTTGGAGGCACACTGCGTCAGAACTTGGTGCGTACGCCTTTAATGAGTCTCACATGGAGAAAATCTTGATTAATCCCTCTATTCCAATAGAAAATGTTAGCCTTCATCCATGAGATCAGGATATCACTACCAGTAGAGGCCCGCTTTCATAATAGACTTTAAAACATCGCCTTCCCTTTCGATAACCCCCTATTGTGGATATTTAAAATCAAATGAAAATAAATAAATAAAAAATAGGCCATGTTTCATTCTAATACATGTCCAATAAGGTCTCTTGACAATTCAATATTTTACAATTATACCAAAATAAACACAACTTAAAAAATGCTTGACTAAATCAATTATCAATCCATAAAGTTACTTTTTTCTTTATAAATAAGTCTCCCTTCAGAATAAGAAATAGATCCACATAAATAAATGTCTAAATCAAGTGTAAGGATTTGCTGTTTTTATTTCCATAATTTATTTATTTCCTATTTTTTCTTTTGCAAGCTTTGAAATTTCTCATTAAATTGAAATTAAATTGTGTGGTATAGCTTTCTTTGAAATTTCTCATTGCAATTACTTGATAATTCAAAGAACTGCATGAATACTTCTCGGTGCAAGAAAAAAGATATTTGGAGGGACACTCCGTGCAAAAACTTGGTGTTGTTTCCCCCTTTAATAGGCCTTAGGCCGAGAGAATCCAAATTAATCGGGACCCTAATGTGGATATCGAAAATCGAATGAGAAATCAATTTTTTTTTTATATAGAAAAAGTCACTTCTCATTCTAAATATTAGGTAAACAAGTCAATATCTTATAATTATACCAAAAATACACTCTGCTACCAAAAATACACTCTGTCATATAACTTAGTCGTGTCTAATATTTGAGAATGATATTTCTCTACTTTTTAAGTGCTTTTTTTGAAATTTCTATAGTAAGACTTTTGCATTAACTTGAGATAACAAACATTAGTTTCTATATTTCTTTTCAGTTGCTATCAAATTTACTATAGGTCAAGGTGGAATTTTTATTTGAAAAAAATCTCTATTCGGATCTGAATGATCATTTTTTTAATAAAAAAAATTAGATTATTTTAGGTTTTTTTTTTTTTT
>NW_006240156.1:0-359 GCF_000226075.1 Solanum tuberosum
ATCCATGGTATCTGAGGGTTGCTCCATTATCTATTAAATATGAATATTTAAATATTTGAGAGAGTGTTTATGAAAGCTTGCTTTGTTTATTGAAGGCTTGTTTATTATGTTACATTCACATTTCTTTATTATGTTACATTCACATTTCTTTATATAGAAAGGAAATTCAATCATATCTACTGCACTTAGTGCACATACTTTAATAATGCACACCTACCACACCTACCACTTTACACTTGTCCCTTAATAATGCACACCACCTACCTACTACTTTAATATGCACATACTTTAATAATGCATACTACCCTACACTTGTTGACTAATTTACATAATTTATTCCTACTCTACTAACTTTCTTA
>NW_006240156.1:399-15638 GCF_000226075.1 Solanum tuberosum
TAATAAAACGAAAAAAAATGCACCTAATAATTTACAATAATGCTCCTACTTTATACTATTTGCTTTTGGCTTTTTTGGCCAAATTTGTCTTCTTTGCTTTATCTCTTTAGTTGTCTCTATCTTCTCTTTCTTTTCTTCTTTATCTTCTTATCTCTTTAGACTTTATTCTAGCTGGACATCTGGAATCACGTTATCTTCTCCATTTCATTTTGAACATAGATGATCAGGGTATTTGTGTCCAATTAACTTGCAATATCTGGTTAATAGTTCTGATAAAATAAATCCTGCTTTGAATGCTCTGGTCGTAGGTCTTTCTTCTGGTTTTATAGAGGGATATTGAAACATATATTATACGCCAATGATAGATACAGGAGCAGAAACTAATATATGTAAATACAATTGCTTACCAGAAGATAAATGGGAAAAATTAAAAACACCGATAGTAGTAACATGATTTAATAATGAAGGAAGCATGATCACATATAAGGCCAAAAATATAAAAATACAAATATGGGATAAGATATTAACTGTAGAAGAAATGTATAACTTTGAACTTACAACAAAAGATATGCTATTAGGAATGCCATTTAAAAAAAATTATACCCACATATAATAAAAAAACACACTGGTGGTTCACAACACCATGTAAACAAAAAATAGGAGCAAAAAGAGTAAAATAACAAAAAATGAAAAATAACCGAATGGATAAAAGGAAGTGAAAAAATTACACAAAAATTAGAAAATATAAAAGAAGAAGACCCTAAAATAGAATTATTTATATTCTCTATAGATAAAGTAAAATAATCCAAGATATGTTAGAATTATTATATAGTGAAGGTCCTTTACAAGGATGGGAAAAACATAAAACAAAAGTAAAAATTGAGCTGACTGATAATAATAGTATAATAACACAAAAACCATTAAAATATAATTTTAATGATTTAACAGAATTTAAGATACATATAAGTGAATTACTAGAAAAAGGGTATATACAAGAAAGCAATAGCAAGCATACAAGCCCAACATTTATAGTAAATAAACATAGTGAACAAAAAAGAGGAAAAAGTAGAATGGTTATTGATTATAGAAATTTTAATGCAAAAACTAAAACATAAAATTACCCAATACCAAATAAAATATTGAAGATAAGATAAATACAAGGATATAATTACTTTAGTAAATTTGACTGCAAATCAGGATTTTACCACTTAAAGTTAGAAGAAGAATCTAAAAACTTACAGCATGTACAGTACCACAATGATTTTATGAATGGAATGTATTACCATTTGGATATAAAAATGCACCAGGTAGATATCAACACTTTATGGATAACTATTTTAAACAACTACAAAATTGTATAGTAGTATATATTGATGATATATTACTATATTCCAAAACGTAAAAATGAACATATAAGGTTATTAGAAAAATTTATACATATCATAGAATATTCAGGCATAAGCCTAAGTAAAAAGAAAGCAGACATAATGAAAAAGCAAATAGAATTCTTAGGAATACAAATAGATAAAAATGGAATACAAATGCAAGCACATATAGTACAAAAAATAATTAACTCAAATGAACAACTAGATACGAAAAGGAAATTACAATCATTTCTAGGACTGGTAAATAAAGTAAGAGAATACATACCAAAATTAGCAGAGAATTTAAAACTATTACAACAAAAATTAAAGAAAGATGTAGAATATCAGTTTGATAAGAAAGACCAAATACAAATACAAAAGGTAAAACTATTATATAAAAACCTACCTAAACTATATTTTTCGGATGAAAACCAAAATATTACTTATATAGTAGAATCAGACGCCAGTGAAAAAAGTTATGGAGGAGTCTTAAAATATAGGTATGATAAAGAAAAAATAGAACATCATTGTAGATATTATTCACGAACATTTACTAATACAGAAATAAGATGGGAAATAAATAGGAAAGAATTATATTCAGTGACTATAAAAATGCGGAGCTAAGTCGATCTGAAGACTTTAAAAATCCAGAGCTAACAGGTGACGTTGGGAAACACCTTAAAACCCATAATGATTGTCTAAATATAGCTGCAGGTACAAGAAGACCAGTTATTGAAAAACAACAAAATGCAAATTTAAATTAATTATTTGAAAGACCATTTACACAAAAAGCAAAAAACCTATTAACCATAGAACCACAAACTTCAACGTATGCAGATAGCCTACAACATGAGAAAAAAGTGTATAACCACATCACAAGGACATACATAAAAAATAAATACAAAATACAGAGTTAGCTAAACCTCAATCCTAGATCTACCACTACAAAAGATCCAAACCAAGATTATATAACCCAGAAATTACAAGGATACAACAAACTAATTGCATAGCCAAAAACCAATGCTAACCTAGTTAAAACATGTTATAATTATGGATTAATAAGTACTGCATATACTTATGACGGAGAAGAACTAAGCGGCATACCAGAATTATACAAAGCATTTATTATATACAAAAGAGTGACCAAAGGAAATTTATTTTATGTGAAATTCTATACGGCAACAACAGATATATTACATGAGGAGATAAAACCTCCTATTCAAGTTGTAAAGAAAGGCTTGACCAAGGAGATGATAATATCGGAAGATATTGGAGAACAACGAGAAATACTAAAAATTGAGATACCCAATTTCTATGCCAATAAAAGAATAATTGGTATATCAACTATAATACAAGAACTAGCCAACAATTATTTTAATGGAAAAGCTATATGGAGCTACTATTCCAGAGATCAATTAATGATTTATGCCAACTCAAGGGAACTAAGGAAATCAGATATGGATGAAGTCCAGAAATAGATTTTATCATTATTAAAACCAGAAGAAAGACCTACGACAAGAGCATTCAAAGCAGGATTTATTTCGCCAGAACTATTAACCAGATATTGCAAGCTAATTGGACATAAATACCCTGATCATCTATGTTCAAAATGTAATGGAGAAGACAACATGATTCTAGATATTCAGCTAGAATAAAGTCTAAAGAGATAAGAAGATAAAGAAGAAAAGAAAAAGAAGATAGAGACAACTAAAGAGATAAGGCAAAGAAGACATATTTGGCCAAAAAAGACAAAAGCAAATAGTATAAAGTAGGAGCATTATTGTAAATTATTAGGTGCATTATTTTTCATCTTATTGTAATAAAGTTAGTAGAGTAGGAATAAATTATGTAAATTAGTCAACAAGTGTAGGGTAATATGAATTATTAAAGTATGTGCATATTAAAGTAGTAGGTAGGTGGTGTGCCTTATTAAGGGACAAGTGTAACGTGGTAGGTGTGGTAGGTGTGCATTATTAAAGTATGTGCACATTAAAGTGTAAGTGCAGTAGATAGGATAGAATTTCCTTTCTATATAAAGGAATGTACATGTAACATAATGAGCAAGCCTTCAATAAACGAAGCAAGCTTTCAGAAACACTCTCTCTAATATTTAAATATTCATACTTAATAGATAATGGAGCAACCCTCAGATACCATGGATAAGCAAGAGGCAAAGGTATATTGTTCAACAAATATGCAAAACTAATTTCATATATTCCTAAATATCATATATATGATTGAATAAATTTATGTTAGTTATTATGTATTAGAATTATTTGAATCATGATTTCTAGTTTATTAGCGCACTAGAAACAGGGAAAAAACTTTTATACTATGCCATCCTAATGTTGAAACCGGTAGGCAAGGAAAGCCGTTTAGCGGAGTAAACAAAGTTGAGGCGCTGATAAGAAGGAAGTATCTGCTAAAGTACGATGCTAGTAGTGACAGGAGAATATGATAAACATATAATCTAGTTCATAATGATCTAATATGAATTTAATCAATTATGAATATGATAGGAAGGAATAATTGAAAATAAAAAACCTGCATAATAACGAACATGACTACATACTTGCATGATGAAATGATAAAAAACTATGAAACTTTAATCTTATATATACTTAAAGGTATAGAAATAATTGAATTAAGACGAATAATATGGGAACAAATATTTAATGATAGCGAATCAGAGGATATATTAAACCAACAATGGTATGAAATAGACCTACATGATTTAGACCTCGAAAGAATAGAATGGTATGATTTAGAAATAAATTCAGATTAAAATGAACTACGAATATTTACAATATTGGACAGAATCTATGGAAGATATAAAACTATTAGAACAATTAACGGACGAAAATTTATATATGTGTCTAAGAACCCAAGATATGTTATATCTAGAATATATCATAAATAATATTAAAGAGATATCAAGATTAAGACACTTAGCAAAATAATATTATAATAAAATCTTTAGCCAAACATAAGATGAATTCCTCACCTACCACACTACCAAAAATGTCAAATAAAATTAAATAAAGCAATTCCACACCGATGAATTCCGCAACATCAAAAAATGGTATCAATCTATACGTTGTTACTTGGATATTTTCAAGGCCTTAGAACATCTAATCCTTGGAAATTCTTGGATCTTTCCTTCGAATTTCCCATATCTTTAGTTAGTTTTTTTTTGTTTCTTTTCTTTGTGCTTCCGCATCCTAATATTCAATTCTTTAATTATGATTTCCTTAACCTTGCTGTTATCCAAAGGTCTTGAATTGGGTTGGTGGACTCGAGAGGAAAGGCTCCGGACACTCCAAGGAAATACCCACCCATTGATATGGGAAGGATTGAAAGGGCTGATGAGGTTCAAGTATGTGCCAAAAGGGTACACAAAGCTTTTCAATGTCGATCCGAGAAGACCAGTTCTTAGGACAAAGGTTGGCATCGGTGCGGCTAGTATTCTCTAAATGCACATGTATATTCATCTATATAACACATATTACATATTGATAATTTTGTCATTTGATTCTGATTTATGATTTTTTCTTTGTTCTGTTCTTCTACTTCTGTTGTCATACTACTAAATTCATTTCTTATAGCTACTTCATAATTATATAATCTTTCCATAGTTGTAGTAGCTAATTCACTATTAGATTTTTTATTACTTCTTAGAGTTTTTAAACTTTCATCTGATAAATTTTGTAGCCATAATTTTACTGTTCCTATAAGTGTTCTTTCTATATATCCTGGTGTTTCTGTCATTCCTATTTTGTTATCTATTAATTGTTTTGATATATATCACTTTGGGACTATTTGGTTTTAATTGGGATTATGTGGTGTCATTTTACCCTAGACTAGAACACCCATATAAAGACTTCAGACCCCCAAATTAAGTCATTATTTCAAAGCCCCAAAAGAAACCCAAATCCCTCTCAAATATTCTCTCTTTAGACAGTTGAAGAAGAAGAAGAATCAAGCTAGGTCTAGCCAAGTCTCCAATTTTCCAAGATTTGTGGGATTTGTAATCAAGGTACGATGGCTTACTCATCCATGGATTTATTTTATCCATGGAGCCCCATGATTTCCCCAATTTAGATGAAGAATCCCCCAAGTCAATTTAGAATTTCTTCTAATGTAATGGGTTATGATCCAATTGATTGGATTCGGGTTGTTTATGATTGTTTATGATAGAATTGCATGTTTTTAGTATGATTATACATGTATCCGTTTTTACCTTCAATTCTAAGATGAATTTGATATAGATGGGTTTAAGCCATGAAAGGGGAAATTTAGGATTTAGAGATGATCTTCTAGGATTGATGATATGTATGGTAGATTGATTGAGAGTAGAGCATATAGACATGAATTGAATTAGATTAAAGTATACATGATTGAATCATGATTAGTAGTTCTTGAGATGGAGCCTATATGATGATATATGATTAGAATTGCCTAAGAATGAAACATGTGATTAGAATATCTTGAGATTTAGGAATATGTGATGATTGTAAGAAGAATTGGTTTGAGAGTAAGTCTTGTAGTTACAAATGTTGTTTACTAAGGCTTTGAGAGTAAAGCTAATATGATGAAATGTTAAAGCTTTGAGGGTGAAGCTTATAGGATAATGGTAGACTATTAGGTAAAATTGTTGTGGAAGGACTTTACCCACAAAATCTACCCTATGATCTACATTATGAATGTATGAATGTAAAATGTGAAAGGTTTTCTCACATAGAATGATTCTAGGTTGAAAGGCTTGCTCACCTAAAATGAATCTAGACTAAAATTTTAAATGAATGATCAGGCTTGAGACGACTACCCTTGTCTTCCATATGTAAAGGACATGAGGTGATTTCCTATACTCCTTAGGATTGAACAAGAGGTGATTTCCAACATTCTTATTATGATGAATGACCATGGAGGTGAGTAACCATGAACCTTATGAAATGATGTAGAGGCGAATACCCATGTCTCTAAATCTTGACTTGGTAAGACAAAACCATGCATGGTATCTTAAGAATAAAATCTCATGGATAGCCTTGGATTGAGAAATCGTACCCTTCAATAGGTTAGCTTGAACTAGCATGAGAGTATACTTGCATGATGTCATGCCCCGAGAGAACCCCTAGACGTGACACGGTATACTCGACCCTGAAGGGGTCTAATACATGCCTCATAGCATTCTAGAACATAAGAACATTGGAAAATAAAGGATAATTAAAATCTTTCTTTACAATCGAAGACATTTTCATTAAAAAGCAAGCGGAAGACTTTCTAGACTTTTATATACTATGTCTCAAACCATCTAATACTTTGAATACAACATTGAGACTTAGCCCATACAAAAGCTTAACATAAATTCAAAGACATAAAGGAATAAAGTGGGTTTTGTCCTCGAAACTATGAGGACTAACCAAGTCTTCATCTTCAAGCACCTTAGAAACCTATTCTCCAAGCATCGTACACCAATATCTCCAAACCCTACACTTTGGTAAAAAGGGAGAAGAAATATGGGTTAGCACATTAGATGTACTAAGTATGGAAGCCATTCAAAAACATGCTTAAAAATGACATTTTCTTTGAAAGTCATAATATATGCAATTTTTGTAAAACTTCATGAACCAAACAAAAGAGGCATATTATAAGTCACAACCAACATACAAGTCATACTTTTCACATTATAACATAATCCACATATGAACCTTTACCTTCACCTTAAGACTTCACCTTAAGTAACCCTCAAGGTATACCTTGTGCAATGTATGGGTAGCATCCCATACCACCACCCACATTAAGGTGCCACTTTAAGGTCACCAAAAGTGAACTCACCATTCATCCTTTGCACCTTTACACAATAAAGCATAAAAGAGACATAAACATTACATGAGTCACATCATCACATTAAGACCAAACCTAAGACAACTCAAAGTCATACTTGTGCAATGTGCAAGTAGCATCCCAGAATACTACTCACACTAAGTACTCCTTTGAAGTCACCCTAGACATGGCACATTCATATACTATAGCCATGACAAGGAAGTAACTCATAATATAATCCAAGTATAGCATGCATCAATTCATTTAAGCATAACTCACATTCTTCATTAACTTCATTACATTAAGAGCACCTTCATTCATTAGACATTAGATCAGCATTCTTCATTAACTTCATTTAGAGGACACTTCATTCATTAGTCATGAAGACTTAGAGAACTCACTATGACCCTATCAAAGCCTACTCGTACAATGCATGGATGGCATCCCATACTACCACCCGCATTTCATAGAACTCATCAAGAAACCATAATACACATCTCACATGATGGAAATAGGCATTAACCGACATAGAACATAAGAGCTAAATCATGGAATCCGGTGTCATGTAACCCCACACCGAAGAAAGGTGTTCTACTTGCCTAGGGTAGAACTAGTAAGCATCCTATGTATGCCCATAGTTATGTGATAAGAAATATGTTCATTGGACTCTAGCCTAACATTGGGAGAGCCACCATCTTAGCCATATCGACTCGGTGCTTAGCCTTTATTCCCATAGAGTAGTTTCATTTACATTAGTGTACTTGTGCCCATAGTTATGTGATAAGAAATATGTTCATTGGACTCTAGCCTAACATTGGGAGAGCCACCATCTTAGCCATATCGACTCGGTGCTTAGCCTTTATTCCCATAGAGTAGTTTCATTTACATTAGTGTACTTGAGAAGGCCACCAACATTAGGCCTACCGACCCAAAGTACTTTTACCAAGAAAGGGCCACAACCAATAACCCTACCGTGTCAAGGTACATTAATGATAGCTCATTGATCTTCCTAGAGAGAGACACCACCATTAGTTCTACCGTCTCTAGGTTCATCATTTCACACAAGAAGGAGGCCACTATCATTAGGTCTACCGCTTCAAGGTTTTACATTCACATTGCGTTCTAGACTCATCATGAAGGGCCACCAACACTAGGTATACCGGTTTAAGACATAGCCTAAAATACCTCATTAGTCATTTATAGAAGGCTACAGACATTATGTCTACCAACTCAAGACATTCATTCATTCATGAAAAGGCTACCAACATTAGGCCTACGAATTCATGATCATTCATACATTAAGTGAAGAGACATTCATTATTCAAGAGGAGGATGCCTAAGCCTACCAAGTCAAGATACTTCATTCATGATTACATTCTTCAATACAAGAGAAGGATTCCTAAGCTACCAATTCAAGATATCACATTCAACATAGCTTTCATTTATGAAGAAAAGGGCACCTAAGTCTACCAAATCCAAGATACAACATTACACTATAGAAACCCTTCACATTCCATCATCAACATTCATGAGTGTTTAGTGAGAATATGCTTTCAATCACAACACATTTACCTTCTATACAAGATCATCATTCTATCATTGAAATCGCATGCAAATCCTTCACATCACATTCACATATAAAATATCATGATAATACTTCAATTCCTCAACTATGCCTTCAAGGCCATGATCACAATCTACAAAGTAATTAAACACCTCCACCTTTCAAGTTGATCAATAGCTCAAGCACAATTCTACTTCAACATGTAAATTATGTCATCACTTGCCCTTTTAAGGCCATGAATTCACTTTCACAAAAAAACCTTACATTAATACAATTATGCATGAATAGTGATATAATTAAACAATCTAAATCAATTTAGGCATAATCCATCAACATTCATTCATGATCATCAAACCCACATAATAAGGTACAATTTAGGAATTGAGAGAAATCATGAGTTCATACAGTATTTTCATCATAAATCATCAATTAAACATCAACAAAACATAATTTGTCATTAGAAACTATTTGAAAACGTTTGATGAAGGAACCCATGAGATTGAGTAAAACCCTTGATTTTTCATGCTTTGAAATCATCTTTGAATTGGCTCCTTGAATGAAAAGTTAGAAAATGATCAAGACTACCATACCTTGCTATTGATTCCCCACGAGAATTCAAGAAGAAACACCTTGAAATCCCCAACCCTAGCTTGAACTTGACCTTGATCTCCAATGGAGTTTCTAGAGAGAAGACTTTTGGGAGGGAAGGGTTTTGATTTGGGGTTTTGAAATAATGAGGTCTAATTATGTTTTAATAATCTTAAAATATATTAATATACTTAAAATAACCGTCCATACAGTTAAAACAATTAATTAACAATTTACCAAAAGACCATTGCCCAAGCCGTGTCCAAACCAGATTGCACAGGCATGGTTCACGCCCTGGACCCACGGACTGTGAGTCCATTCATGGACCGTGGTTTGGGGAAGCAGCATGGTTTGGAGGGGCTTGACCTAAGGAGGCCATCCACGGGGCATGGATGGACCTACGGGGCGTAGACCCCTTCCGTAGGTCACCAAATTTTGGCCAACTTTCTGTTTTGGGCTGCCTTGGGGGTTAGACTTAGGGTCCTCCTCAAGGACCCATAGGTTGGTCCTTGGGGAGTCGTACCTTGACGTTTGACCCCAAAACCCCTCCACCAAAGCTCGGAACAACATCAAACACCATCAAACCTCACACCAAACTCAAACTCATACACGTTAGGCTCTATTTTAACTCATTCATTTTTAGGGTCGTTACATTATCCCCCACTTAGGAACATTCATCCTTGAATGACACTTTAAACACATTAAGGGGTAACGACTCAAGACTAGGAGCCCATCAATCATGCAACATCATACACAATGCACAAACTAAGAGAAAACATCAACTCCACATCAATAAGCTGAAACGTAGTCCATGCAATTCTAGAAGATAGGAACTACATCTACACCCTAATATGCATAAAAATTTCGCATTTTTCATTTTATTGAAGGAATTTCCTTCTCCAAATCACATCATGCTCATCACCACATCACTAAGCACATTATGCAATTTCACTCAAAAGCCTATTTAGGCATGTTCAACATTTAACCTCATGAAGAATGTAAGTAACTCATACAAAATGCACATTCACATGAGGAACATAATTTATGAAAACTCATTTTTCTCATATGAACAAGAATTCAACTAGAACATGCATAACATAAGGAGACCATGGAAACACAATATCACACATGACTAAAAAAAACATGAAACAGGCCAAAAAGGAACTCTTTGTCTTAGGTTTGAATAGGCATATAAAGGAAGAGGTAAGGATATCAGAACTCTCATCAACCTTACTACTCCTCATACTATCCCCCACTTCGGAGTAAACCCAACAAAAGAACCTTAACAAGACATCCACAACTTACAAGAAACCATCAACATACTAGTGGTTTTAAACTAGGAAGATCCTCATTAAGCAACTTTTGCTCTCAACAACCTTACCGAGACCACTCAAGGTCTCATATGAGTCTACCACAGCGGGTCTAAACTCTTCAACTCACAACACCTCTTAAGGCATCACTCACAGACCACAATTCATCAATTCTTTCAACATACCTCAAAACTCATCATGACTAAGTCGGATTCTACCAACAATACACATAACCATAAAGTAACCCATTCATACTAAAGTCAACACCATAATATATCATCTCAATCTATCAATTCACATAGCCATAGTTGGCATCACAACCAACCTTTTCTCTCCATCAACCCAAGTAACATAAACCTTTCAAGGGTCATACTCTAATGACCATCACATAAGGAACAAGAGAGAGACGTTATAGAGCTAAACTTTAGGGCACGACTTGAAGAATGAAGAAGTAAAACTTTCTTAAGACCCAATAGCCTCCTATTCATAATGTGGCGTGCTTCACATTATGAACAAGACTATACTAGATGTGGTTTGAGACATCCTAAGACCATTCAAAAACCTAGCTCCGATACCATGTTTGTCACGGCTCGAGAGCACCCCTAGATGTGACACGGCATACTCGATCATGAAAGGTCTAATACAAGCCTCATAGGATTCTTGAACATAAGAACATAGGAAAATAGAGGAGAATTAAAAACTTTCTTTAAAATTGAAGACATTTTCATTAAAATATAAGCGGAAGACTTCTAGACTTCATATACTATGTCTCAAACCATCTAATACTTTGAATACAACATTGGGACTTAGCCCATACAATAGCTTAACATAAACTGAAAGACATAAAGGAACAAAGTGGGTTATGTCCTCGAAACTATGAGGACTCACCAAGTCTTCATCGTCAAGCACCTTAGAAACCTATTCTCCAAGCATCGTACACCAATATCTCCGAACTCTACACTTTGGTAAAAAGGGAGAAGAAATATGGGTTAGCACATTAAATGTACTAAGTATGGAAGCCATGCAAAAACATGCTTACAACGAACATTTTCTTTGGAAGTCATGATATATGCCAATTTTATAAAACTTCATGAACATTGACAAAAGAGGCATAATATAAGTCACAACCAACATACAAGTAATACTTTTCACCTTAGAACATAATCCACATATGAACCTTTACCTTCACCTTAAGCCTTCACCTTAAGTAACCCTCAAGCTATACCTTGTGCAATGCATGAGTAGCGTCCCATACTGATGAGTCCACAAATTAGACTCATTTAGGTATATATTTTGATAGAATTAGTGTCCTCAAATGCGTATTGTGTCTCAATATCTGATGTAAACCATTATAGTTTTTGGTATTTGAACTCCAAGGTATGATAGTCTTCATATATGGAGCTCTTTTCTCCATAGGGTTCCTAAAATCCCCAATTTTGTAAAGTTAGATTCCCCAATCAAATTAGGGTTTTTATTCAATTGTCATGGGTTCCTTTCAATGTTGATCTAATTGATTGTTTTATGCCTTTTAATGCATTAATTGAAGTAATTGCATGTTTTTAAGTTGAATCCCCATGAACACATGCCTAACCCATGATTTCTAGACTATGATGATATTGATGTGGGTTTTGAACTACCTAAGATGAATTTATGAAGATATTCATGTTTCTTTATGAAATTGATGAAAAAGACATAAGGATGCTTTGAGAGTGAAGTATCAATGTTGTTGTTGTTGTGAAAGGATTTCTCACATACTACTCAAACATGACTCGAAAGGGTTTTCTCACATAAAGGATTCATAGGGTTGAAAGGTTTTCTCAACTTAATTTGAATCAAGATTTAGGATTTATTCTTATGAATTCTATCTTAGATTGGCTATTTGATTATGCCTTTCCATGGATAATAAGATGAATATGACTAATGACTATTCCGTGGGATTTATGCTTAGTACCGAGAGGATATTTAGATGGAAGCTCTTCCGTAGTAGAGGCCGGGTTTCAAGTAGCAGTCTCTCCATCCCATAACTATGTGCCACCATGGTTTGTCGTAGATAGACATTAGCTAGCAGATTCACTAAAGCTAAATTTTAATGGTCCTTACCTTGGCAAGTAATAGCCATCAAATTCCATGTTATAGCTCACATGGTCTATATGTCAGTTAATGGCTACTTCCCACAATAATGAACTACAGTTTCTTCTAGAAGTATCTCACATTCTTTTAAAGATGATTTAACTTGCATTGACCATGATCGTGATTTATGTTTTTTAACCTTTTTATCTTATGGTTTAGCTTGGTCATTGCATGTCATGTAAAGTCCTTTTATCATGGCTTCATAACTCTTATTCATTGCTATCATACTTGCTACGTTCTATGTACTAAAACATACTCTTGCCTACATTGGTTCACTAATGTAGGGTCTGACGCTCCTACCTCCCATACTTGTGGCTAGTTTTTACTTTGTAGCTATTGAAGATTGGTGAGTCCTCATGTTCTGAGGACCGAGACCCTTTATCTTTTTATATCTTAACATATCAGACGTTGTATGTGATGTATGGGTTACATCCCAATAACTCTTTGATGTAATAGATGGCTTTAAGACTATGTTAGTCTTCCGCTACGTTTTGTCAAGCTCTTTGGATATAAAAAACTATCTTTTGAACTCTTTGATTCTATTATCTTGTATAATGTATGCTAAGTGGCTAGTGTAGGGTCTCTCGGGGTCCTATACTCCATGTCACGTCTAGGGTATACTTCGGGTCGTGACAAGTTCAAAACCAATTTTTCAAAGTCAAACATAAAAGACTCGGGGGGAGGGGGTCGATACCGAAAGGGGCAAAAATGATAAATTCATGAAACTTTTTGAAAATAACCGACCACGTCATTACAAAATAAGATCAAACATCGAAGTGCAACAAATGTCAAAAGCACAAATACAATGCATGATTTAAGAGGAATTAGTCAGTTTCGTCCCAATAATATCATATCCATCCCCAAGTTTTTATTGTAAGCCAATAACAATTCCTACATGATCCTATTCAAGGTGTTCTCATATTAGTGCATACTTACAGGAAGGCCAAAGGTGAGAACACTTAGAATAGGATCATGTAGAAATTTTTACTGGCTTACAATGTAGGCTTAGGGATGGATATGATATTACTTGGGACGAAAATGACTAATTCCTCCCAAAGCATATGACATCATAATAATTTCCATTAAAAATTATTCAGAGTGTGAGAGTGCTTCTCGAAATGTTTTAAAATTAAAATACTCAAATATGTGAAAATGAATACTTCTTTGTAGATCCCTTCCGTAGAAAATATGTTCAAGTCTAAAATTTCACTAAGTCTGAACCCTTTTCATGAGACCATCCTATGACTCATAGAACCAACAACAACCCGCCATTTCCCTTCGTAGAACTGAGAGCTTAAATTGAATCTCTGAATCATTCCTACGGATCAGCCCTACGAGCTGTCAAACTTTATACAGTTCGCCTTGTCAATTCATGGATCAAGAATTCAGAAACTAAATTTTCCCAAAAACTCATTCTGAGTTCTATGATTTCATTCCTACAGCCCGTAGGACTTCCTACTGTCTGTAGGTCTGTCTCGTAAACCACTGTATTAGAGAAATTTCTGCACTTCTCTTTCCTTTTCAACTTTCCAATTTCAGAGGAGTCACATTAAGTTGTTTATTGTGATTTTGATGGGTTTTGGGTCAAGGAGACCTCAGAGCCGTATTTTGATAGTTCCAATGAGTCTGTAACGTCGAATTAGTTAGGCAACATATCTGGTTTGTATACTTGAGATTCAAAATAAATCTCTTGGGTCCATTCTGTTCATTTGTGACTTGTGTGATTGTTCTAATTGTTGTATTGTGGTGCCTACTATCTTGTGCATCACGATTGCGAGGCTCCCTTTCGTGATCGTATGGAGTCATCTTTTTGTGGGCCACGAACATGTGAGGCTTGTTGCAATCACGTAGGATTAGACTTTTTCTCATCGCGATTGTGATGGTCAATTTAACTGGGTTGATTACTTCACTTATTGCGATCGTGTGATCTTCGGGTCACTATCATGATTGTCACACCCCGAGTCTACCCCCTGGACATGGTTGGCACTCGAGAACCATTTCTAGTCCCCAAACGAACCGTTGGCCTGGCTAATTACTCAGTAGAAGACTTACTCAACAATATAGGAATTTCAAACGGAACTCAACTCATAAAGATATCATTACTAAAAATAGTTTAACTCAGTATACTCTTAAATACTCAATGACATAACGATTCAACTCAAGCTTTAAAATATCACAAACGTCACGACCGGAGCCTACACCCTGGACGTGGCCGGCACTCGAGAATCATTGTTGGCCCCCAAGCAAACCCTCATCCCGGCTGACTACAAGCTGAAGACTAACTAAAGAATACATAAGCACCAAATTGAAAGAAATGTTTAAAAACATTTTATTCAATCTCAAAAATTCGCTGAATATACTAAATATTAAACATAAGTTTTAAGGGAAACCTCTAAAACTGAAAGACTCTCAAATACTATCTATTTATGAAGTGTAATGCCCTGAGCCATACCCTGGATG
>NW_006240157.1:0-15635 GCF_000226075.1 Solanum tuberosum
TTGTTTTTTATTTTACACAAAACCATTCTCCGGAAGATGATTTAAAAAAAATTAAATCAAAATATTTCTCAATTTTGTTTTTTATATGGAGAAATGGGGAAAATCGCGTCTGCTAGTGCAGATATTTTTAAAAAAGCGACGAACAATGACTCTATGTCCGTCGCTTTTTAAAAAAAAATAGTTTGACCTAAAAAGCGACAGACTAAGAGACATTGTCCGTCGCTTTCTTAAAATATTTGACCAGATATTTTGACCAAGAAGCGACGGACATAAAGATGTTGTCGGTCGAAAATATAAAAAATAATTAAACAATTAAAATTAATAAAAAGCGACGGACGGCATCGCTTAGTCCGTCGCTTTTTATTTAAAATATTATTTTTTTATTTTTTTTAAAAAGCGGCGGGCGGCATCGCTTAGTCCGTCGCTTTTTATTTAAAATATTATTTTTTAAATTTTTTAAAAAAGCGACGAACAATGACTCTATGTCCGTCGCTTTTTAAAAAAATTAAAAAAATAATATTTTAAATAAAAAGCGACGGACTAAGAGACACTGTCCGTCGCTTTTTAAAAATGTTTGACTAGATATTTTGACCAAAAAGCAATGGACTAAGAGATGCAGTCCGTCGCTTTTTGTAAAATAATTTTAAAAATAATTATTTTAATTAAAAAGCGATGGACGGCATCTCTTAGTCCGTCGCTTTTTCTTCCGTCGTTTTTTAGCAGTTTTTTAGTAGTGTTAGTATCTGATTATGAAGAGTTTCTTAGTCATGAGATAAGACTTTTCGAGTATTAAAGGGAATGTAGACCAGTTTAGAGATGAGGGAATAGGTCTATTGGTTTCAAGTGTCAGTTTTAGACCTAAGGGGAAGATGATAAGATGAGAAATCAAGTCAAGTGTTGAGAATGAGATAGTTATGTCTTTCGAAAGAGTTGTAGAGGTACACCATCCATTCATACTCTAGCGTATTCCTTAAAGTCCAGTCATTTCAACATTATGATGATGTTTCCTATATCAGAATTGTATTCATAACCTATGCTAATACACTTTAGAGAGATTTACATCTATGCTCAGTTTTCAAAATGAGGGGCAAAAACTTAGCCCATTAATATCAATCTTACTCCATATAGCTATGGATATCAGTTTAATGCTATGAACCTATTCATATAAGCAATCATGCCTCACATCAGTCTCATAAATCCATGAATTAATCGCATTGGCTAACAACATAATGTTATGTCATGCATATCCTTATATCAAAATTCTCGAATGAATTGTGCTTATGATCTTTCGCCCTAAAGTCCTTTCAGTAGTACTTTTTAGTTTTGGAGAGTGGTATTATTGATAGTAGTTGTGTGATGATGGAGGAGAGGATTGATGTTTCATTATTGTGATAGTGCTAGTATGTTTATTCAATCTAAGGTTATAAATTTAGAGGAAAAAGGAGATAAGGTTTTACGATGGGTAATAAGTCAATTCCTCGTAATAATGCATGAAAGTTTTGTTGGTAAAAGTGACGAGAGAATGAGAAATTCTTATAAGAAGTGGTTAGTAGAAGTCTATGTAGTGGTTATAGTACTAGGCTTGAATATAGTAAGAGTAACCCCTTTCCATTCTTAGTTTAACTATCATTTGAGGACGAATGATCCCAAGGGGGAGATATTGTAACACTCCGGAAATTTCTAAGTTAAGACTTGAACCAATCTTCATTTACTTGTAGGGTCATATTGAGCGATTCTTAAATTACCCATATGTGTAAAAGTAAATTCTTTAGTACGGGAATGATTTTGGATATCAATTAAGGTCACTAGAAACTCCTAGCACAAAGTATATTTGAAAGTTTCCTTATCGATTAAGTTTTGATGAAAGATTCTACTTGAATCAACTTCAAACAGCCATACTTCGTAGAATATAAAGAGTTACGTGGCCCATAACCTTTCAAATTAAAGGTATTTGAATCTACTTTCCAATGCCACCAAGTTTGCAACAATCCGATCTTTGAGTAAAAAGTTATGACCATTTTAGTAACCTAATACAATGCTGTTACAAATTAGCCGACGGGAAAACAATAAAAATGGTCGTTTTCCCATTTTATTTGTAAGAAAACCCTAAACGAATTTATTTACTAATTAAAGACCCAAAACAATCAGATTTTCATATCTTAATCCATCATTCTCTTCTCTCTCAAACCCTAAGACAGAACCCTAAGGAAAAATCAAAGTAGAAGACTCCATGCAAGATTCTTCCAATCTTTTTCACGATTCTTCTTCAAGGTAAATCTTTCTCCAAGAATTCCATTCTTTTCAACTCAAATTCCTCCATACAATTATGAATCATTAATTAAAATCATAATTCTTATCCATAGAGATTTCAAGAAACTAATTCAAGAAAGGTTTTCTTGATTGTTTACCTTCAAACTAGGGTTTCAAGGCTTCCAATCAAGTTCTTTTTTCAAAATTCTTCAAGATTATCCAAGAACCTTTTTCTTCCATGTATGTAAAGTTATCATATTGTTGAACTAGTTCGTCCTCATTCCTTACATCTACTTTCAAATCAGTAAAAGAGTAATCTAGGATTCTACCCCCTAGATTTGAGTATTCTTGAGATAAGTTAATTTTGAGTTCTCGAGTTCCTATTTGTTTATGAAATTCTACTCCTAAATATTGAATTGCTATATATTATGCATTAACATTCTTGAGTTGAGTCGTTCATGGCCATAATTCCGCTGAACTCTATGAATTGAGTTATAAATTTTGAGACATTTTAAAGCCAACACTTGAGTTTTAAACTGAGTTTTTTTGAGGAAGTAAATATGAGTTTTGAGAAAGAGTTCTATTCATGAGTTTATATATGGTTATTGAGGTCCTCAAGTTGAGTCGTTCATGCCCATAATTCCGCATGAACCCTACAATTGATTTATTAATCTTGAGAGTTTTTGAAAGTTAATCATTGTGTTTCAAACTGAGTTTTGAGAAAAAGTTTAAAGGTTTTATTTCATAAACACTTAAGAGTTTCTAATGTTATATATATATATATATATATATATATATACACACACACACACATACATATGTATATATGTTTATTATTGTACTTGAATACTATGTTCATAAGTGTATGTTTTCAAGAAGGTAAACAAGTCTCATGTTTTGAAAAGTATTTCAAGTAATGTAAGAAGTCTATTCTTTGTAATGGGTTAATTGAGCACAAAGTTATGTTAATTACTTTGGAAATAGTATCGAGCACCAAGTTGGGTTAGAGTCTTTTATGATTTGGAAATCCCACAAAACTACGTATCCTGTGTAGGATAGGATAGAATTGATTCTTCATGCGTCTCCTCACTGTCTCTGAGAAGGCCAATTAGATGGATCCATAGTCACGATATCATCATATACCCACGTCAAGGTATAGGATGGGCCCTCACAACGTGCGGTGGGACGTTGTATCATTGCCAGGCTCATCGTAATGGTTGTCGGTTAGAGAAACTCCCCACAAGTAAAATATATTATTTTCATGTTGCATTTATTGCATATCTTATTGTAAAGCATAAATGGTTTTAACTTCATATTCATGTATTGATTCAGTTTTGTTGCTTTCATTCATTTAGTTTAGTTATTTGTTTACTCAGTCATATGACATACTCGTACATTCCATGTACTGATGTCATTCAACCTGCATCCTTTTATCATGCTGATATAGGTGTTCATGATCATCAACATACACTTCATTGAGATCATTCTACACTCCAGTTAGCTTTGGTGAGCCTCCTTGTATTCTAGAGGACTTCACAGTTGCTTTCCAGTTAGTAGTTTTGAGGTATTGTGGGTCTTGTCCCGACATACTTCCTTAATAGTAGAGGCTTCATAGATAGACAGTTTTGGAGAGTCTTTTAGTTTTAGATATTTTATTTAAAACTTATGTTTCATACTCAGTATATTCAGTTTAGTTTTGAGAGTCAGTAAACTGTTTTAAACATTTCTTTCAATTTAATGCTTATGTATGCTTGAGTTAGTTTTTCGGTTGTAGTGAGTCAGGATGAGAGTTTTCTTGGGGACCATCAATGGTTCTCGAGTGCCGGCCACGTCCAGGGTGTTGGCTCGGGTCGTGACAAACTTGGTATCAGAGCACAAAGTTCAAGTATCCTAGGGTGTCTATAAAGCCGTGTCAGTAGGATATTATTTATGGTTGTGGTAGTTTTGAGAGTCAGTAAACTGTTTTTAAACATTTCTTTCAATTTAATGCTTATGTATGCTTGAGTTAGTTTTTCGGTTGTAGTGAGTCAGGATGAGAGTTTTCTTGGGGACCATCAATGGTTCTCGAGTGCCGGCCACGTCCAAGGTGTATGCTCGAGTCATGACAAATTCATAATATGTATATTTTTGGATCGAAAAATTATTTCAGTGATTAATTTATCAAGATATTGAGAGAAAATACAATAATACTTAAGTAAGGTAAATAATATTTAGTTTTTTTAAAAAAAAATATTTTTTTATTGAAGTGAAAATCATGAAAAATGTTAGACTAAGTAAATAACATTGGAAAAGAAAAAATATTTAGTTACCTGTAATTATGATTCAAATAAATATATAACCATTAAACTTACTTGACGGTGTAATAAGTCTAATACTCTATCTTTACCGTACAACTTTTTATTGTAAATAATTAAGACTGATTGTTTTTTCAACATCAAAATATAAATATAAAAAATTATTTGTTTAAAAAGTAATCAATATAAAATTTAAAAAAAATACTAAATGGATATTATATTATATCAATAAAATATTTTTAAAAATTTATATGACAATTGATAGTAGTGATGACTAACGATGTTGATTGTGATTGCTGATTTGGGATGGTGTTGACTGATGATGTTGATTGTGGATAGTATCTTATGGCGTAGTTGTTGGTAGTATTGATTTGTTATGGTGGTTGGTGGTGATAGTTGATAATTAGTAGTGGAATGATATTGATAGCTAATGGTTGTTGGGAATGATGATACCGATTAGCTATATATAATAATGATAATTATTGATAGTGATTAGGTGAATTAATAATGGTTGGTGATAATTACAAATGATGATTAATGATGATGATGATTGATTTTGTTGATTGAACATACAAGAAACTTGTTATGCGAAAAACGCAATAAAATTAACTAGTCTTAAAATATATAGTAGGAGTTCTAAGGTTTTTTCTTATCAATACACATATATTTTTTTTATATGCTTAAGCTATTTGTCAATCAATCAAAGTATAAATTAACGCTCAAACTCAAATTCCATAAGTCGTTCCACCTACGGATATTTTATGGGTGTTATATCTTTTTTATCTCTCATGCATTAAAAATTTATGGATATCTAGTAGAACACTTGAGAAGTTGACGTCCTTTATGTTATTGTTACATGTAAAAATTATCTAATAATAATATTTATTCAGGATCTTTAAAATTAATTAAAGTCTAGAGAATCCAAGTAGCTCAGTTGGTTGGCTACTTGAACTTCCACCTTTTAGGAGATGACATAAACTTCTACGTTTTGTTTTGATTTTAATTCAGATCATCTTCTTGCATCCATCATCATCATCTTTATTGTCACTCTTTATTTCTTTTTTTTTTTAGTTAATAGCTTTAAGGATTATGTCATGCCCCGAGCCTACACCCTGGGCGTGGCCGGCACTCGAGAACATTGTCTGATCCCCAAGCGAACCCTTAGCCTTGCTACATGACTTACATTACATTAAACAATATGCGAAAGCTTAAATAGGTGAACAATTGAACATTTGAGAAAGTCTTAAAATACTCATGTCTTTGAAAATACTTAACATGAACCATGAGTTAAACAAAACATCCTAAGAAAACAATGGAAAACATCTACGCAATCTATCTACGAAGCCTCTAACATTGTGAGATGGATGTCGGGACAAGACCCACGACACCTCTTGGAGACTAACTAAAATGTAATGGAGTCCCCTAAAAGCAATGAGGCCTCACCAAATGCTGTCTGCGAGTGGATAACGATCTCAACTATTCACCTGTTGATGATCCTGAATACCTCTATCTACATCATGACACGATGCAGGTAGAATGATGTCCGCACATTGAATGTACTGGTACATGAAAATGTTAGAGTAAACAAGAATCTAGCTTTGAAGGACTGAAACAACATAACTGGATTATTACATGAATATGAAGTGAAAAAAAACCATTTAAGCTTTACAATATAATATGCAGTGAAAGCAACATGAAAATAATATACCTTACTTTTGGGGAGTTTCTCTTACCGACAACAATTACCATGAGCCTAGTAATGCACTACAACAAAAGTGATATATAGCTACGAAATTATTAGCTACGACATGAAATTCATCACTAATTATTCACTTTTAGTGACAAGAATTATATTTCGTGCTTAAATACATGAAACACATACTTTTAGTGACGAAATGTAGAAAATCGTTGCAAAGTTTCGTCTTTTAAAGTTTCCCACCAAAAAAAAGGATTGGCGCCAAATATTGAATACTGTTAGCCACAAATTTAGAGTTGTCAATGACACATTATTTTGTCACGAATGATGTTTCCAATTAGCGACGAACCATATTTTGTCCAAAATATAATTAAATTTTAGATACAAAAAACTTTTGTCACAAAAAAATATATTGATACATTAGTGACGAATCATTTTTGTCCTAAAATGAGTAAAATTTTGAATACGAAAATCTTTTGTCTCAAAAATATACTGATTCATTAGTGACAAATTATTTTTTGTCATAAAATTTGTTAAATTTTGGATACAAAACTTTTTTGTCACAAAAACATACATTGATACATTAGTGATAAGCCATTTTTGTCCTAAAATATGTTAAATTTTGAATACGAAAAACTTTTGTCACAAAAATATCTTGATTCATTAGTGATGCATCATTTTTACCCTAAAAATTAATTAAATTTTGGATACGAAAATTTTTTGTTAACAAAAATATATATTTATACATTAGTGACAAATCATTTTTGTCCTAAAATCAATTAAATTTTGAATACGAAAATTTTTTGTTGCAAAAATATATTGATGCATTAGTGACGAATCATTTTTGTCCTAAAATTAGTTAATTTTTGGATACAAAAAACTTTTGTCGCACAAAACATATTGACACATTAGTGACGAATCATTTTTTGTCCTAAAATTTATTAAATTTTTTATATGATAAACTTTGTCGCAAAAAAATATATTGATAGAGTAGAAACAAAGCATAATTTGTAGTTAATCATGGTATACTTTAACTACAATTTTTTGTATTCAATTGTGACATTAGTTTTCGTCAATAATAGTTCAAACAATTAGTGAAACTTGTATTGTTATCTCTATTTACTTACAATTTAGTCACAATGAATGTTTGTCAATTTTTTTTTATATATGTTTGAATGGCTATGACCTAAATTTCATAGTTGAATGGGGCAATTATTAGCTACAAAAAAATTCTTGGTTTTAATTATATAATCACTAATTATAAACACATTTTTAACTAAACAAAAAAATTAGAGAAATTATTTATTAGACCATACTCTAGACAAACAATATAGACTACATCACATAATAAAAAATATGGTCTAAACACCATTAAGATAGTCTGAATAAAAAAATTACAAACAAAGCTTCCAAAACTATCAAGAGTTTCAACAAATTTTCAAACACTCATATAAATGTAAAATTCATTGGAGCGATTATAGCTAACAAAAGTCAGATGCTCACTTCTAAGTTGTATTACAATAAAATACGATAGAGAACACAAATTTGCATCATGCACTAAAAAAAAGATATTACAAATTTGTAGTGAGCAATAAACCACTATAGTTAATTTACAGTAATTAATTTAATCCCAACGAATTGATGACTAAATCAATTTAAAAAAAATACTTTTCAAAAATACCAATAGTCAAAACCTCTGCAACAAAAGTTACAATTATTATTATTAAATCATAAAAAAAAAAATTGCGATCAAAACTCTTTGCAATTCGTTAGTATATTTCTTTTACTACATATGTGGAAAATATTAAAGTTTAAGATATTTTCTACTAATTAACATGTAGACTTTATAATCAAACCAAAAAATACATATTACCAATAAAAAATATTAACATGTTGTAACAACACAAGTATATCATTATAAAGTAGTATCATTAACCTTACAAACTAAATTTAAACACAACATTCAGTTCAATCATTCTAATATGTTTAAGCGGAATTACATTATCGTAATATCTAATTAAATTAGAAGAAACTTTAATAATTTCAATAAGATTACTAGTTGCGAATGATCTTCTTGTGTCCATAGTGATATGCATTCACTAGCTAAGTTACTTGTGTGACTATCAAATTTAGAACCGTAACCGATACAAAGGAGTAGGATTCAAAGCAAGCCTTAACAATAATTTATATAAAATTGGGCAGAGTTTCCCCTGTTTTTGGGCTTGTCTAAAAATATTCCTGTCTTAAAAATCAATAACATATCCGACCAATATCGCCAAAAACAAGTCATAATAATCATCAACATTCTATTCAAAATATAATAATACTAAATTCATCTCAAAATACGAAAAGAAGTCTAATACTAGTCACAAGTCGATAATGACAAAAGAATACATATGACAATAGTGAATTGACTAATGAAGCGACTTTAAGAGTTAAATAGAAAAGAACTATATCAAATAAATATCTTCTTGCCCGCACAAAGCAATTTCCGCTAACCAAAAATTTGTCAACTCGTGCACTCTAGCTAAAGAAAGCATCATCGACGTCACTTGTGATCTCTGTAATAAAATATAGCAGAGAGTGAGTTGCTAGCTCAATTAGTAATAACAATTAACTACAGATTTTTATAATAATAATAAAATATAATGAAATAAACACCCTTTCAGAAATGGTAACAATAATCAGTCTTGTTTGTTTCATATAAGCATAACTCAATTAACAATTCGGTATTAAAATCAATAAAAAATTACTAATGAGCTCACTCATTGCTAAGGAGGACTAAATTTCCAATGATCTCTCATCACCACCACCCCATGGTTCTTAAATTACTTGTAGCACCCCAGATTTACAAGACTGTTCAGATTGTTCAATGTTTAAGTTGATCATGAATAACTTTTCCCTATAGTCAATTATTTGTAGAGACAACAAAGAGACCAATGGAGTATAAAGAATGTATGACTTAAGCTGAGAGAACTCAAGTCACTACTCAAAAGATTGAATAACATAGAATTAAGGAATGTGAGGCAACCAAATGACAATGCTAGAACATAATTGAAGGTAATCCAATCACAACTGACTAGGCAATGTAGTGATGTGATGATCAATGCAGAAAAGATCTCCTCCTCCAGAATCTAGAGAAGTGGTCAGAACATATTGAAGTAAAAATCTACAGCAAGATGAATTAAGCTTGGAGATTCCAACACCAAGTATTTTCTCTGTAGTTATTAAGGAAAGGACCTAGAGAAAACAAATATCTGAAAGTAGGTCGTTATCAAGAACAAATCTCACCACACCTGGAGAAATACAAAGAGTAATTATAGATTTCTACATGAGTCTTGTGGTTTCAGTATACATTGTATTACCAGTAATAGAAAAATTGGTTATGAGAAGGAAACCTACACTTAATCTAAGAGTAGGAAACTGACCTTTGTATTGAAGTCATTGGGTGCATCTCTATATCCTACCAACAAGCATTATGAAAGTTGTTGATGCCTATTGTAGGAAACTGACCTATGTACTGAAGTCATTGGTTGATTTTAAGGGTCAAACAATATCTAAGAAATTGAAAAATTACTTGCACCTGTGTAAGTGGTTCGATACTGGGCAATATGATTCAAATGAAGTTGTTTCAGCCTTATTAACTGAAAAAGGAAAAGGTTGTCATCTGTATCTAATGCATAACAATAATGAGCAAGTTAACACTGATGTATCTTTAAACAACTTCGTCAATCTTGTAAACACGTTGTTAGTTCCTTTTGAGGTACAAATGGTTTTATTGGATTCTAGGTGCTACTTTGGAAATGCTTATCTAATTATAGTGATGTGTTGGCTGATGTACATCATCCAGTATGTAGACAAGATCACTTGCGACATGTACATGATATGCAATAAGTTAATGCTAATTTGTTTCTGGTTGGAAATTCCTAGTTCAGCCATACTAAAATGGCATCAACCTAGTTTATCTACTACTAATATTGAAGCATGGAAGAAAAAGGTGGAAGCATATCTCTTAGAGCTTGAAAATGGACTACAGTATCTCAACTTAATAGAAGAGTCTAAGTATGAAGATGAAAATGCATACTATGTGATCGTTATGGATAGGCTTGGTCAATCACGTCGGGTGCAAATTATTCTGGGTGCAAATTTACATATATCTATATTGCTCTTATCGGTGGAAGATGATGATTCTCATTTCTATATTATTATTACTGAAAATAGATGCGAAGAAGTTGCTATGAATTCCTTACTTGCTATTAACAATACTGAGCAGATACTACTACAATTTATGCATTACTCGAACCTTGAGGACAAGGTTCTTTTTGGGGCGTGGAATATTGTTATGAACGCGTATGGTCCAGAGGTTGGCCAAGCTGTTGGGCCGGGGGCCAAACCACAAAGAGGCCCAAGAATTAGACAGCCCAATTACTAGATTAGTGTGGTTTACTGAATCTTACTAGCCTAACATTGTGGAATAAGGGTGCATTGCTACAAAGTGTTGGGACTATGCCAACAAGCATGGTCGACTAAGATTAGATGGGTTTACTCATACTATATCAAAAATCAAGTTATCCTCACAATGCCCATCCCTAAGTAGGCAATTGAGATGGTCAAATAAATTATTGGTACCGGAAAGATACTCAAAGATGGCCCAGTAGCCAGAAGACGAGGCATAAGCATTATTGGTCTAATCTATTTTCAACTACTGAACATAACTAAAACGGTAAAGTGGAAATGCATGATGTTATAGAATGATGCAAAGACAAAATCTAAGTTACCACGTGGTTTCACTTTCATAGGAGGATAGGAATGTGAGGCAACAAATTGACAATGCTAGGACAGAAATAAAGGTAATCCAAGCACAACTGACTAGGCAATGTAGTGATGGGATGATCAATGTAGAAAAGACCCTCCTCCAGAATCTAGAGAAGTGGTCAGAACATATTGAAGTAAAAATCTACAGCAAGCTGAATTAAGCTTTGGAGATTCCAAGACCAATTATTTCTCTGTTGTTATGAAGTAAAGGACCTAGAGAAAACAAATATCTGAACGTAGGTCACTATCAGGAACAAAGCTCACCACACCTGGAGACATACAAAGAGAAATAATAGATTTCTACATGAGTCTTGTGGGTTTCGTATACGTTGTATTACCAGTAATAGACAAATTGTTAATGAGAAGGAAACCTACACTTAATCTAAGAGTAGGAAACAGACCTATGTACTGAAGTCATTGGGCGCATCTCTATATCCTACCAACAAGCATTATGAAAAGTTGTTGATGCCTATTGTAGGAGCTATGTGTGTCAGAGACAAATAAGATGACCAAAGCTTTAGTGGCTTGGGGAGAAGGGTATGATAACCTAAGGTGTGTGGTTCACTCAATCTTACTAGCCTAACATTGTGGAATAAGGGTGCAATTGCTACAAAAATGTTGGGACTATGCCAACAAGCATGATCGACTAAGATTAGATGGGTTCAGTTATAATATATCAAACATCAAGTTAGCCTCACAATGCCCATCCCTCAATAGGCAATTGAGATGGTCAAAAAAATTATTGGTACCAGATAGATACTCAAAGATGGCCCAGTAGCCAGAAGACAAGGCATAAACATGATTGGTCTAATCTATTTTCAACTACTGAGCATAACTGGAACAGTTAGGTGGAAATGCATGATGTTCCAGAATGATGCAAAGCCAAAAGCTAAGTTACCACGTGGTTACACTTTCATGGGATGATGCTAACAGCTGACAGATTGATCAAATGGAGAATAAACGTGGAGCCACAGTGCGGCCTTTATAGAATCATCGGTGAAAGCAGAGACCATTTATTCTTCTCATGCAGTTATAATCTTAACATATCATCAAGACTCATGCAATGGATTAGAAGACCAATGGTTACTTCCAAAGCCTGGGAACTACATTTAGATTGGGCAACTCATAATTGAAAAGGGAGATCACACACTGTCAAGCTTTTAGAATGGTTTTCACTGAAGCAATTAATGCCATTTGGATAGAGAGGAACTTGAGGATCTTCGAAAAGAGGAGCAGGTATGTAGAGAGTACAGTCGGGGAACTAGTTTGCAATGTTAGAGCTACCAATGGAAATCAACTCCTATTCCAAGAACTCCTATTTTAATCAATTGAGCTAGACATTAAGATTAGGCTATGTAAATAACTATGTATACTGATTTAAATAGCTAGTTTGAGATTTAATCATATATAGTCAAAATATATATATATATATATATATGACTGAATTTCTACAAAAAATATCACTGAGAAGTAGTTTTTGATTCAACTCCAGAGGGTCAAGACTACCATAATTGACATAACTTAGTTAATATTTTCAAACCACATGAAATTTCAAAAATAATCTCAATTATATTGAATCACTTCAGAACAAGTTTAGGTAAAAACAACACTATAACTAAGATATTAGTAATATAATGATATCAACAAAAAAAAAATGATAAAACTCCAAATGAGTAATTGAAATCCAAGAGGCGATATAAAGATTTCAACATAAAGCATATAATAACATATGCAATTTGTAAAAAGAAGTTGATAATCAGAGGCAATGCATGCAGAAAAAAAAAACATGTTCATCCATGAGGATGCCCCGAAACTAAACGCTAAACACAGTAAAACCATTTTAAACAAGGTAATAACACTAGAATTGTTAGCTGATTCACTATATTAGAGATAAGTAGCTACAAAAAGAGAGGCAAACCTGCAATTTCATCCCCTTCATATACATTTAGTCTGAAGA
This sequence comes from Solanum tuberosum, assembly GCF_000226075.1. NCBI lineage: Eukaryota > Viridiplantae > Streptophyta > Magnoliopsida > Solanales > Solanaceae > Solanum > Solanum tuberosum. The sequence goes on from NW_006240157.1 coordinate 13,013, forward strand.
TATGGATCCCTACACGAAAATATAAAAAACAGAAGCGGTTAGTGGGTTAGAGGGGGGGGGGGGGGGGCGTCTCTAAAGTAAACAAACTGATTTGAGGAAAAAAGGAATTATCCTTTGAATGCATAAAATAAAAGTAGGGAGCGAAATAAATTATGAAGGAAAGATAAAAATAATAAATTTTAAGTACTTGATAAGCTACTTGACCTTTACTGTCTATTACCTTTAAGTACCGACAAATAATTTTCACTAAAAGTGATTTTCATTTCATTGTAGTGATAAGACCGCTACTTTGACAGTTTTCAAATATGATATACATAATGCAGAAGAGCTATTAACATGTAATTGCCTTACTATTATGAGGTTTCACAAGCCAATATCATCACCATCACTTGTTGTATCAGCTTCATTGTCATCAGTACCAGTATTACCTCTATTCTCCTCATGATCACTGATGTACTCTATCATAGTTTCACCCTCCTGGTCAGAATTTTCTTCATTATAATGAACATCATGTTCTTTTTGAGCCTCTAATTCAATTACATTTGCATCCAAGATAACTGAATCAACATCATCTCTATGTAGTTGACTCAACATATCCACTGTATCACAGACAATTGAATTACTTTCCAATAACATGTCTTGATACACTTCCTCATTTGTAATATGTAACACATCACTTTCACTCTCCAAAGTTTCTTTCTCAGGCACATCATATAAGTGTCTATCTTGAAATTTGAGCACAATTAGCCAATTCTCTCCCAATTTTGGGTCATCAATGTAAAATACTTGCTTTGCTTGAGTAGCTAGTACAAAAGAATCACGTTCATACCAAAATCTTTTAACACAAATGCTCGTAAAATTTTTATCTTTTTGCATCCCTGTTTTCTTGCGGAGATCAAACCACTTGCATTTGAATAAGAGAAATCGATTTTCCTCAACATACTCTAACTGAAGGATGTCAATTATAATACCATAAAAGTCAATCACCTCATTTTCATGATAGCCTACAACAACTATACCACAATTTTGACTTTTACGTTATTCATCGTGTCGTTGAATATGATACCTAACACCATTTACAATACAACCAGTATGTGTTCTTCCACTCACACCAGGTCCCATTGCTAAAGGATATAATTTCTTGATAGATGTTGACTTTTCTTTAGTATATAACTGCATAATCTATGAGAAAAACTTATTGCGTTCAATTAGTAAAGAAGAAGAAAAAATTAAACACAACAACATGATTATTATCTGAAAATCACTTACTTTTCTTTTGAACCATAAAGGAAATTGTTCTTTGTGTTTCTCATCTATATTCACAACAGCTTGGTTCAACAACTCTTCTTTATGCTCCCTGCATATAATAAAAATTATATAGAAATAATTAAAATAATAAAATGTCAACATAAATATATAAAATAGAAAAAATACTTACCGAAGAAAAGGTTCTGCTTCTTCGCAATTATTCAACACATACCACCGAGCTATATCAAAATCTTTGTTTGGTATGACATCATATTTTCCATCTCTATATGGCCTAAATCTCTTTGAAAATATGTCTAGAACAAGTTCACAATTGTTGCTAAATCCATCATCATTCCGATCTTCACGATTAAATCTTGTCTCAATGTCAGTAAGGTACATAGAGCAAAATGTCAAACACTCATCAATAATATACCCTTCTGCAATAGAACCTTCTGGTCGTGCCTTATTTCGTACATAACGCTTAAGCTTGCACAAAAACCTCTCAATTTTGTACATCCAACGATATTGTACAGGTCCCCCATACATGGCCTCTCGTGGCAAATGCACAGCCAAATGTATCATAACATCAAAAAAAGCAGGTGGAAAGATCATCTCAAGCTTACATAATATAATAATTATATCCCTTTCAAGTTGTTCTAAGTCATCTCTTCTTAGTGTCTTACAACATAATCGTTGAAAGAAATGGCCTAACTCAATTAATGCTAAAGAGACATCCTTATTTACAAATCCACGAAGAGCAATTGGCAGCACTCGTTGTAACAAAATATGATAGTCATGAGTTTTGAGTTTAGTGATCTTACCATCATCTACACTTACACACCCTGAGATATTTGCAGCATAACCATCATGATACTTAACCGATTTTAAAAATGCCCAAATTTTTTTTTTTTTTTTGACATACTATAACAAGCAACTGGCATTTTATGACTAGAACCATCCTGTTGCAACCATAGTTCTTTTCTTATGTTCATATCCTTAAGATCTAGTCTTGCTTTATATGTGTCCTTAGTTTTCCCATCAATATCCAATAGTGTCCCCAAAATACTCTCACAAATATTTTTTTCTATGTGCATAACATCTAAATTATGCCGCAATTTCAAGCCCTTCCAGTATGGTAACTGATGTGAGGTCAAAATACATATTTTTAATCATTATTTGCCTCACATTTAGTATTTATATTTGTCCTTTATGAGCATAAATTTTATGGATTGTGCTAAATTGTGTATTTTTTTTGTAGGATTAAATTGATGAAAAATTGGAGATGTTTAGAGCTAAAACGAATTAAAGATGGAAAGTTGAAAAAGGAAATCAAACAGACAGTTTAATGGATTAAAGTAAATAAAATAATATATTT
>NW_006240158.1:0-1810 GCF_000226075.1 Solanum tuberosum
AGTCTCGTTTATTTTCTTGGTATACAATTGCGTGCTCTAATATTTGATTTGTTAGCTTTATACTTTAATTTTTCTTCGGTGATATAAAAAAGTAGGGATAGTTTGGTAATCAATTTATATGGTGAAAGAAACTCCTATGAAAATTTGGTAATCAATTTATATTTTAACTTTAATTGGTTACCAATTTTTTTTTTCACATTTCCATTTTTTGAAGAACTAAAAAAATGAAAAAGAGAAATAAAATAGAGGAGGGTTGGGCTAACTTTTCTTTGGTTACCAATTTTTTTTTTCCACATTTTCAGTTTTTGAAGAATTAAAAAAAATGAAAAAGAAGAAAATAAAAATAGAGGAGGGGTGGGCAGATGGGAGGGAAGTGGTGGGGGTGATGAGTGAAAAGTAAAATGTCAAAAATTGAATGGAACCTCACATAACTATTGTTGGCTGGACCTCTAGAACAGGATCATCCTCCCGAATTGGAAGAAATTGGAAAAAAATAGCAGAAAAATGTCAAGGACTTCCCTTAATAATTTCAGTGATTGCAGGGCATCTCTCTAAAAACGGTTCCCAAGACATTAGAAAAGTTGGAAGTATGTTGCCAAAACCTTAAGTCAAATCATTGCTAGTCATCCAAATAAATGCTTAGGAGTGCTCGGTTTGAGTTACCATCACTTGCCTAATCGACTCAAACCATGCTTTCTTTCTCTGGGTGATTTCCCAGAGGATTTTTCAAGTTGATACTCGGAGATTGATCCAATTATGGATCGCAGAAGGTTTCATAAGGACGTCTTCCGGAAGTCGTGAAAGCTTGGAGGAAGTGGCTGAACATTATTTGGAGGATCTTATCAGCAGGAACTTGATAATGGCTAGAAAAAAGAGATTCAATGGTGAGGTAAAAGTATGCGGAATACATGATCTGCTGCGTGAGTTCTGTTTGATAGAAGCTGAAATGACAAAGTTTATGCATGTTGTGAGAATTCCATTCTCACCAGCACAAAAGCCTAATTTTCGTCGCTTCAGTATTCAAGAGTATATTGGGGATGCTTATAAGCTCTTACCCCGTGTAGCCAGATCTATCTACTGCTTTTCTTTCTTGGGTCTACCTATTGAACCCCGTATTAAGCTTCTTCCTAAATTGCCCATCTACCGTCATGATCCTATAATACATGGATTTTTCTCTTGTTTCAACCATCTCAGGGTATTGGCCATCGTCCCTTGCTGCTTCCACTCATTTCCACTTGTGATTACAAAGTTATTTCATTTGAGATATCTCCAAGTTCGATGTCTTGGAAATATTCCTGAATCAATCTCAAAGCTTCTGAATTTGCAAACTCTAATTTGTGATGGTAATTCTTTAGAGATAACTTTAACTAGGAAGATATGGATGTTGAAGAACTTGAGGTATATACGTGTAGGGGGAGTCACTTATTTACCGTATCCTATAATAGATAACAATCTTGTGACAGGGATGCCAAATCTAGAGGAATTTTTTGGTCTTAGTTACTCTAGTTGTACAAATGAAGTCTTTTCTAGGATCCCCAATTTAAAGAGATTGATCATTCCTGCACATTTTAGCATACTAAACAATATTCTGTATCGTCCCTTCGATATGTCCAGCTTGACAAAACTTGAGACATTCAAGTTTTACTGGAAAGATTATTTGGAAGACCCCATCAAGATATTTGTTTTTCCAGAATCACTTAGAAGAGTGTCTTTAACTTGGTGTTGTAAGTTTATTTGGGAAGAGATATCATCAACTTTTATCATGTTGCCACATCTTGAAGAGCTCAAACTTAAATATTGTCAAGCCGAA
>NW_006240158.1:2328-10777 GCF_000226075.1 Solanum tuberosum
TACGTAACAAATATATATATATATATATATATATATATATATATATATGTTCTTGAAGATTAATATGTAAAGGTTGACCTAGTCTTTGTCGAAGTCTTAGTCCTCACTATATATTAAAATAGTGGCAGCAGGAGTACTTTCTTGTTTGATTTGCTATTTGGACACCTCGAATATATGTATCTACTATGTACCAAAATATGAAAAAAATTATAATATCAAAAATTCATGAAAAATCATATACGTTTAAGGGAAGCCGGTTATTTACCAAGTCCTAGAATAGATAACAATCTTGTGACAGGGATGGCAAATCTAGAGGAATTTTACAATCTTTGTTACTCTAGTTGTACAAATGAAGTCTTTTCTAGCATCCCCAATTTAAAGAGATTGACCATTCACGCACCTTTTAGAGTAGGATACATTATTCGATGTCTTCTCTTGGATATGTCGAGCTTGACAAAACTTGAGGCATTCAAGCTTTCCTGGAGATATAATTATGAAAATCCCATCAAAAGATTTGTTTTTCCGGAATCACTTAGAAGATTGTCTTTAACTAGGTGTTCTAAGTTTATTTGGGAAGAGATATCATCAACTTTTATCATGTTGCCACATCTTGAAGAGCTCAAACTTAAATATTGTCGAGCCGAAGATGATGTATGGAGATTGACTGACAAAGACATATTCAGAAGCTTGAAGTTGTTGTTACTGAGCGAGCTAAATCTTAAGGGTTGGGAAGCAAGCAGCGATAACTTCCCTAATCTAAAACGCCTTGTTCTGAAGAAATGCAAGGACCTGCAAGAAATTCCAACAGATTTCGGGGAAATTTGTACTTTGGAATCAATTGAGTTACATGATTGCAGCACTACTTCTGAGGAATCTGCCAGAAATATCGAACAAGAACAAGAGGACATGGGAAATAATATCCTTAAGGTCTACATCCATAACAGCGACAGTAAGTTTAATTCTCTCTGTAAAGTTCTTCGATTCTTCACATTATTTAAAACCTCGTTTTTATTAAATCATACTTCTTTGAAATTAAGATGATGACTTGTACTTTTTATCTTGCATATGCAGGTAATTGAAGCTTATTTTGAGGGATCATCTAATGCTATCTTCCGAATTCAGAACCTTGTACTTCATATTTTTGTTTTTATATTCTGATGGCTTGTTAATTTCATGTTTTAGGAATAAGCATGTTTAATTCATGTATCGGCCAATTGTGTTTTTTTATTTATTTTGTAAACGGTAACTAGTGATTTATTTTCTGAGATAACATGTTCTAAGTTGCTGCCAGTGGTTATTACGGCAGCAAAGGACAGGTTGGTTTTGCTTTTCAATTCTTGTTAAAGTCATTATATGCATCAGTTCCTAGATCTGATGGTCCAATTTCATTTCTTCTCCAGAGTGCCCAACGTCAAATTTAATGTTGCAAAGGTGTTGCAGTCCCTTATCCCTGTTGTTGACCAATCAGTGAGAACTCTCATCTACCTTCTTTTCTTGGATTGGTTACTTGGTTTAGTTGAAATAACGATTGAGCTTACTTACGTTGTTGTTTGTTGAAGAAAGTTTACACTTGCATATCCTCGCTATACCTTAATGTCGACTTTCTAGTTTAGTAGAGCTAGCTGAGGACCCTGATGTCGATGTCCGTTTTTATGCAAGTCAAGCACTTCAGCCAATTGATGATGTCATGATGTTAAGCTAGAGATACTTATCTGTATTTCTGTTGGGGGTTCACTACCAGAAATCTGTTGTCAAATCCTCTCTGGACGTCTGGGATTATGCCGTCACACCAGGAAACAGTAAAGAGAAGGCAGAAAGTGAAATATATCTGTCTGAGATTTGGGGGTCGTATTAATACTAATATATATTTTAGGATGTCAAATATGAAATGCTTCCTACAGTAAGCTCAAGTATTTACATGTAAATTGGCTGTTTAGACTAACTAATTAGTATCTTCGAATGAATGGTTTTTCTTATTAGATTCTTTCTAGTTACTAAAGGCTGTTATATTTGGTGCTTTGTATAGTAGACCATTTAGTTGGGTCATGGCCATTCTGTTGTATGATCATAGTCCAGTGTAGATGAGTTGAAGGTTCCTTATTGAAATTTTGATTTCAATACTAGTAGTTTTTGAGAAGATTCTTATCATTGTGCATTTTAATAAAGAAGGCATAATACATAAATGTGCATTTCAACTTGGCCTGATCAACTGTCATATATGTCTTCCAATTTCGGGTCTGCACAAGTAGACATTTAATCTATTCAAAAGTTGAACAACTAAACACACGTGTCCTATGTGACATCTTACGTGGTAGGTCTCCGTTCTACCGAACATCTTATGTGTATTATGTCACATATGACGTGGGTGTCTATTTGAATAACTTTTAGATAGTTTAAGTGCCAATTTGCTGTAAGATTATTTTCTCTATTTACTGGTTATTATTCTAGGCTCATTTTTGCTGTAAGATTATTATATCAGAGATTGTCTGTCCTGAAATGAATATTAATCTTCTTGAAATGAATATTAGTTTTCACTAAATTGACATTTGGTGATGCTTTCAGAAAACCAGAAAGTCATTAGAGAAAACTTAGCTAGTAAGAAACTCTGAGAAGACTAAGATAAAGTCATTTAGGAAAAAAAACACAACTTGAGATAAACAAAGAGAGGCAGGTATACACTTTTAGTTCCATTTCTCGTAAGCCACTTATTTCTTCGACATAAGATATTAAAGTCATCTTCCTCCTTTTTTTCACAAGAAATCGATGTTTGATCAAAGCTTCTAATATGTCAAAAATGTTTATATAATAATTCAACGAAATATATATATTTGAAGGTATTTAGGGGAACTTTTGGTGAAAATAATTACTTTAAAACAGTAATAAAACAGTTTTTATCCCTCTTGATAATGATATTAAGGTCAGTCAAATTCATTTTGTTCATAACTTGTTTTAAGTTTCTACTATACACAACAGGGGGATATTTCTACTTAAACGTATGGTTCAACAATGCATGATCAAATAGTCTTTTAGTACTAGTATATCTTTTTATTCTAACTTCATACAACTTTTATGGTACAATAGGCCTAAGTTGCTCCAAAATTGTTGTTGCACTCGTGTCAGATCCTCCAAAAATGCACTACTTTTGGAGGATCCGGGACACACAATTTTTGCAGAGTCCGAGCAACAGAGCAATAGGCGAGAGAATATTCTCTTTGACAAAAAAATCTATGTGCACCACCTCTTTTACTGGTTTTCCTCATTTTGCTGATGATATTCTTTGCATTGACATTGCTGGGAGCCTGGATCATGGACAAATAGTGGGATATTCTTTGATAAGAATTCACCACATTTCATCTTCTTCTTTTTTTTTGCAGTCTTTGCTGAGTTTATGGTAAGAAATTCAGGGCAATTAATACCCAACATGATGTCAGTAATTATTAGTGTTTGCAACAAATTTTAAAGTGACAGAAAATAAATTACAATCACAAAAAATATGAAGAAACATAATTTTATTCATCAAGATTGCGAGTACAATTATGTTCATCCCTGATTCTACTCTCCTAAGATTTATCCATGATTCGAGGGTCGTTTGTGGCGTATTTTTCAAACTAGGATGATTTAGATTTGACCTCTATATGAATATTCCATGAATTTGTGGAATATTCGAGATCTTGATCTTTAAAAATACCCAAGAGTTTATGGGATATTTTGAAATGCCTTTTAAGGCAATTTAGTACCCTTTATATATGCATAAACAGGGTTTAGGGTTGAGTAGCCTCCAAGAATTCTAATTGAAACTGCACACATCTTCTAGAGTCTCAATTCGAATTGAACACATGTTGTAGAGTCCCACAAAATTTCAATGTCTACAAATGCCCCCTGCTTCAAGGCTTGTCGGAGTGTAGACTCGATGAAACTCAAAGACGAGGCTTGAAATACTCATTCTTCCACCTTTGCAGCTTCAGATTTTCAGATTTGATTTAAGAGTTAAGAGATGAAGGGCAGATATGATCCCACTGGGCGTGCCAATTTGTTTGCAACAAATTTTAAACATATGAAAGATAAATAAACCACACAAATAAAATCTAAAGAAACATAACTTTATTGATAAATATGCAGGTACAATTTTGTTTCTCCCTTGATTCTATTCTCCTAAGATTTATTCATGATTCGAGGGCCAGTAGTGGCGTATTTCTAGAACTAGGATGATTTAGATTTGACGTCTATATGAATATTCCATGACTTTTGTGGAATATTCGAGATCTTGATCTTTAAAAATACCCAAGAGTTTATGGGATATTTTGAAATGCCTTTTAAGGCAATTTAGTACCCTTTATATATGCATAAACAGGGTTTAGGGTTGAGTAGCCTCCAAGAATTCTAATTGAAACTGCACACATCTTCTAGAGTCTCAATTCGAATTGAACACATGTTGTAGAGTCCCACAAAATTTCAATGTCTACAAATGCCCCCTGCTTCAAGGCTTGTCGGAGTGTAGACTTGATGAAACTCAAAGACGAGGCTTGAGGTACTCATTCTTCCACCTTTGTAGCTTCAAATTTTCAGATTTGATTTAAGAGAGAAGAGATGAAGGGCAAATTTGATCCCACTGGGCGTGCCAATTTGTTTGCAACAAATTTTAAAGAGACAGAAAATAAATGGCAATCATAATAAAATAAGAAGAAACATAACTTTATTGATAAATATGCAGGTACAATTCTGTTCCTCTCTTGATTCTACTTTCTTAAGATTTATCCATGATTCGAGGGCCGTTAGTGGCGTATTTCTCGAACTAGGATTTGACCTCTATATGAGTATTTCATGACTTTTGTGGAATATTCGAGATCCTGATCTTTAAAAATACCCAGGAGTTTATGGGATCTTTTGAGATGCCTTCTAAGAGAATTTTGTACCCTTTATATAGGCGTGAACTAGGGTTTAGGGATGAGTAGCCTCCAAGAATCCTAATTTGAGTTGAACACAATTTGTAAAGTCCCAACTCAAATTAAACGCATCTTGTAGAGTCCCACAAAATTTCAATGTCTACAAATGCCCCCTGCTTCAAGGCTTGTCGGAGTGTAGACTCAATGAAACTCAAATTAAAGACGAGGCTTGAAGTACTCATTCTTTCCACCTTTGCAGCTTCAGATTTTCAGATTTGATTTAAGAGTTAAGAGATGAAGGGCAGATATGATCCCACTGGGCGTGCCAATTTGTTTGCAACAAATTTTAAACGTATGAAAAATAAATAAACCACACAAATAAAATCTAAAGAAACATTGATTATAAAAATTGTCTATATCAAAAAAAAGAAAACATTAATAAACCAGAGGAAGGTTCTCACATGGTAAACATCCTTCACCTTCAATCCTAAAGTAGCGAGTCCGAGCCATTAAGGGTGTTAGTTAGTCGACACAGATCTGTTTTCACGCATCCAACTGGCATTGACTTAGTTATGTATTATTAATCCAAAACATTACAATATGACTACTTACCCTGTTGTAATATTTAACTGCTTCTTATTATTTTATTGATAAATACTAACATGGTGCTGCAAATTAAATTGCGGTATGGTTGTATATCAGTCACCCAACTGCCCATCATTAATATTACACCTACTCTTCTGATTTTACACACTCAACTAGCATGGTGTTGGAAATTAATTAAAGTTTTATCATCATCATATTATACTAAAAGTGGAAAGAACTTAAGTCAAAAGTTGAATTACGAAAATACCCTTTAACTATTAATTTAATTTTCTTGAAATTATTTAAATTATTATTTTTTTCTATTTTAATTATTTATTTTTGGGTATTCAATGAAACCCTTTTAACTATTAATTTATTTTCTTGAAATTATTTAAAATATTATTTTTTTCATTTAATTTTATTTTGGGATTTAATGAATTTTGACTTTTCGTATTATGGTAATTAATACTCCTCTTTCCAGCTAGACTTACGATTCAGTTCTCATTATTAAATTGCAAGTTATTATTAGAAAGAAAAAAACCAACTATCTTTACATCTTCCATGTAGTAATAGTGATAATTTTCATAATCATAGTTACTATGAATTTTTTAATACTTAGTCATACTGATTTTTCATTACACATTTAATATATTTGAATTCTTTTACATATTTTATCCTTAGATTACAGTTTTATTTCCACATTACATTTATATGTTATAAATTGTTTAATAAATTAAATATTAAATATTAAATAGTAAATAGTAAATCATCATATTAGTATACATAAATTACCACAAACTCTTCATTATGTGAATGGATGTAACTCTCACTAATTATATTCATTATGTTTTTTACTCTCATCTCTCATCGATAATCTCAAATGGATTAATATCATATTTATGACAACTCTTTGTGTTCCTCAATGATATCTTATAAATAGTGACATTTGACACAATAATGTACGAACTTAAACCAATTGAAAAAACAAACATGAGAACATCTCTATGTTCTCGTCTCCCGTCTCTTTTTATTTGTTTAGTTTAACATTTATGCTTCTTGTTTGTTGTTATTGTATAACTTTCTATTATTCTGTTGTTATTATTATTGAGAATTTACCATGGTTTGTTGCTTTGTATATATTAGCCTAGCATGTTGTATTTTAGTATCCTCATTTGAATATTAAATTTGTGTGATAGTTATTTTTACTTTATGCACTTTTAGTCAATTTTATAGTTAAAGGTATATTCTTTTTATTAGGAAGATATGTAGTTCTATCGAAACAATGATGAATTTTGCAATACAAAATTTATATGAAGTATTTTGGGATAAACGTGCAGCGCATGTTTCCAGTTATAAATACACAAGAGTAGTAAATTATTTGATATCTTGAGTTATATCTAAAAATTATTCTTGTTGTAATTCCTCTCCATATTGACTTGATGGAAGCTTATACTGCTGTAATTTCTCTTCTTCAAACTCTTGATCAACCAAATATTTCAGAACTCTTTCATGATCACAGTACTGAAATGCTCGATTCTCTTCGTGCTACAGCTGAATATTTTCAAGATGTTCTTGAAAACACTAGCAATGAGAAAATCAAATCTTTGGAGGAAGATATTAGAGTTGTTGTTAGTGAGGCAGAGGATGTTGTTGAAATGAAGATCTCTGAAATCATCAAAGGCGAAAGATGGACATTTGGAATTTTACAACACCATGATAAGCTACCAGTTGTTGAAAAAATGGATACCACAAAGAAACAAGTGATGGAGATTCTTTCTCATGATGCTGATCAAATTCTTGAATTAACTGCGGATTCCTTGATTGGTGCTTCTTCTATGAGTGATCCAATGCTGTCAGATCACTTGAAAGATGATATCGTGCAGGGACTTGATGGTGACTTGGACATAATAGATAAAAGATTGAGAGGATCAACGTCGTATCTAGACATTGTCACCATATCAGGTATGGGTGGCATTGGCAAAACAACACTCGCTAAAAAACTTATGATCATCTTCCAATCAGGTATCACTTTGACATTTTTGTTTGGGTTACAATATCTCAAGAATTTCGATATAGAAATGTATTGTTAGAAGCTTTACATTGCATTTCAAAGCAAAGAGTTAATGTGAACACAAAAGATTATGTTAAGATGAATGACAGTGAGTTAGCTAATCTGGTGCAAAAGTGTCTAAAGGGGTCCTAGATACCTTGTTGTTGTTGATGATATTTGGAGTACGGATGCTTGGGATAGCATATCACAAATATTTCCTAATCGCAACAATGGGAGTCGAGTCTTATTGACTACTAGGGAAACTGATGTAGCAATATATGCAAATACTAGTAGCCCTCATAAGATGAACCTCTTGGATTTAGATAACAGTTGGAAGTTACTTCGTGATAAAGTATTTGGACTAGAACACGATCATCCTCCCGAGTTGAAAGAAATTGGAAAAAAAATAGCAGAAAAATGTCAAGGACTTCCCTTAATAATTTCAGTGATTGCAGGGCATCTCTCTAAAACGATGCCCAAAACATTAGAAAGTTGGAAGTATGTTGCCAAAACCTTAAGTGAAATCATTGCTAGTCATTCAAATAAATGCTTAGGAGTGCTCGGTTTGAGTTACCATCACTTGCCTAATCGACTCAAACCGTGCTTTCTTTCTATGGGTGATTTCCCAGAGGATTTTCAAGTTGATACTTGGAGATTGATCCAATTATGGATCGCAGAAGGTTTCATAAGGACGTCTTCCGGAAGTCGTGAAAGCTTGGAGGAAGTGGCTGAACATTATTTGGAGGATCTTATCAGCAGGAACTTGATAATGGCTAGAAAAAAAAGATTCAATGGTGAGGTAAAAGTATGCGGAATACATGATCTGCTGCGTGAGTTCTGTTTGATAGAAGCTGAAATGACAAAGTTTATGCATGTTGTGAGAACTCCATTGTCACCAGCACAAAAGCCTAATTTTCGTCGCTTCAGTATT
>NW_006240158.1:12856-15601 GCF_000226075.1 Solanum tuberosum
GGGGGTAGGGGGGCTGGTAGGGGTGGAGTGAAGTGATAAAAAAAACTTTAATTTTTTTTTTGTTTTTAAAGCTTTTAACAAGATTTTTATTATAATATGGGTAAATATGAGTATTCATATTATCCATTGGGTAGCTCATTTTACCCATTTAAAATGTGAATTATGTCGAATAATTTATCCATTTTTGTTTAACTCATTTTTTATTGACTCATATTCGATTGGCTCATTTGCCACTCTAGGTGTGATTAAGCCCATAGTAGGTGAGTCAAGAAAAGAACTTTTAGAACACTGTAAAGGTGGTTGTTTTATCGAATAAGAACAAATAAACAATAATTGGTGTTTTCTAAATGGGATAAGGGTTTGAAAAATATATCAACTTTGGTCGGATTTGCTGTTGCGATACTAAACTTTCATAAGGACCTATTACCTCCCTAGACTATTTAATACCGTATTTTTTACCCCCTGAACTATTTAATAGTGTATTTTAAAGGTATTTATGTGCCCACGTGGACACATTACTATTTATAATTTTGCATTATTTTTTATGTCCAAGTGGGCAAATATATATGTTTAAAATACGGTATAAATAGTCTAGGGAGGTAATAGGTCCTCATGAAAGTTTAGTATCGCAACAGCAAATCTGACCAAAGTTGAGATTTTTTTAAGACCCTTATCCCTTTTTAAATTAACAAGTGGCCGTCATTATTATACCTACCCACTAATTATTTTAAATAAACAATGACTTCGTAAGTCAAAATAATCATATCATATATTATTATAAGTGGGAAGAGCTTAACCTCAAAAGTTGAATTACGAAAATACCTCTATATTAAATTAAAAAAGTAATAAAAATTAATTAATTAAATAATAATCATATATCATATTATTATATTATTATACTAATGCTAATCATCATATACCTACTTGTTTGTTTTCTCCGTTTGTTGGCTTCTCATTTCCTTCCTAATCTTAATTATTCTCTCTCTACTTATAAATATTCACCTATTGTTATAATAATTATAATAAAGAAGGGATGAGAGTTGCAAGGTAATTAATTATGAGAGAAATGTTCACTTTATTGCTATATAATTATGATAATAAAATATAAAGAGAATGAAGAGTTGCAAGGGTTATAAATTTTGAGAGCTATAATATAAAATAAAGAGAATGAAGAGTTGCGACTTGCGAGGGTAATAAATTTGGACAGCTATATATAATATTTGTGTAGCAAAGAGGTGGCCAGCCGGTCATTATTATTTTTGCAAAAATGCATGATTATTAAATAAAATTTTCAATTCTCTCTAAATACATTAGTTGATTACTTATTACTTTCATTGTATTATTTTGCTTTTTACAGAAGAAAAATGTGTATAAGTTCTAAAAGTTCATACGGAGCATGCAATGATGGAAATGAATATTGAAAATTTTCACGGAGGTTGAAATCCATCTATTCACAAAGTTAGCTTTTAATATTATCTAATATATTTTCATATTTTGAGATAATTCTCTTTTAATGTTTAGTTTTTAGGTAATTGCCGGAGGAATTCAAATAGGTGCTTTCACTAATTTACATACTTTGGGTAAGTGAATTGAACTCTCTTCTTCCTTTCTTTGTCATTTCACATAATATATATATATATCTTAATTTTTCATGTTTCAGATCTGACCTAGCTATCATCTTTGTAAGAAAATTATTCTAGATAATAATTATGACCATATCTATCTATTATGTTGTTTACCTCATTTTGCTCCAATATTACTTTTTTGGTTCCTTTACACTAGATCTTCTAGGTAAAGAAGAAAAAGAATATCATTGTCTTTTTAGAACTGTTCGGGATAGTAGCATTAGTGTTGCATTTGGATCGAAGACGTCATCATATGTGATAATATTGATAGATAGAGAATGAATATTTGGAAGACAATAGATTTTATCACTATGTATGGATTAGAATGAAATAAAAATATATACTCTTTTATACACTAATAATTTTTATATTTTATTTTTTATTCTAATTGATGTAGATGAAGGATACATATCTCTCGAAGGTGTTTGGAAATGTTCCAAAAATTTATTTGATTTTATTTCATGTAAATTGGTTCCTTTGTAAGTGATTTTTATATTTATTCTTAAAATTTCCTTTTTATGTTTTCAAATTGGATATGGGATCTACGTGTAAAGTGCGTAATGAGAGATTATTGAGGATAAGTTATATCGACATATTCATACCATTACATGTTATATTATCTTAATTAGCTTCACATTTCTTGCTTGATGGCAAATGCAACATTCCACTGTTATGATTAAAATAAAAATAAAACATTCCACTATTATGAATTTTATTTAATGAATATGATGTAAATGATAAAGTTAATATTGTTAATTTCAATATTTTCTATATAATAATTCAATAATATGGGATAAACGTGCAACGCACGTTCCTAAGGACTAGTATTATTATAAGTGGGAAGCTTCAACAATTAAAGTTGGATTACCATTTTACCCTCAAGCTAAAACTATTTCTATAACTATTTTATTTATTAAAAAATAAACTTATATTATAATAAATATTATTAGAACATTAAATATTTAGAATGAATTATTTAGTTGAGAAACTAAATTTATTGTAGTCTTTTCAATTTTCCGGAGTTACTTTTCCGTGTAATACTTATTGTGAATATATACAATATATTATGCTAGAGTAAAAGAACTTCAAAACAATCATTTAAATATTTAATTATAATATT
>NW_006240159.1:0-10349 GCF_000226075.1 Solanum tuberosum
TGATGATTACAAAGTGGTAGTTATTCAGTGTATTTATGAGGATAGTAGTTCATATGATACCGTAGTCAACATATACAGTTTAAGGGCTGATTCTTGGAGAATAATTTATTGTTTCAGGGCAATTTTCTAGTAAATTCTTGTAATACCCTATAATTTAAGTTAAGGGCAAATAAGTCATTAGTTATTTTTTTAAAAGGAAAAGAAGAGAGAGATTGGGCTAAAAGCCCTAGGCAGCAACAACTGCTGTAATTTTCAGGGAAGAAAAAAAAAAGGAGAAACAAACGCTAGTTACTGCGTTTTTGTTTCCAGCGAAGGACCACGAAAGAGAAGAAAGAACGGAAGGGTGAGGGAGAAGAAGGAGAAAGAGACTTATTCGAAGGTTTCGCTTCCAGGTTCGAGGTAAATCATTGTT
The DNA here is from genome assembly GCF_000226075.1 of Solanum tuberosum. Classification (NCBI taxonomy): domain Eukaryota; kingdom Viridiplantae; phylum Streptophyta; class Magnoliopsida; order Solanales; family Solanaceae; genus Solanum; species Solanum tuberosum. Next base: position 413 of record NW_006240159.1, read on the forward strand.
GCTTTTCTTCTCCTACAGCCCCTCCAAGATTATTAGTTAGGTCATTCAAAGTAGGTGTTGAAATCTAATTACTAAAGGCTAATAATTGGGCAGCAAGGGTTGTACAGACGATAAATCATATATATATTTCTATCTATTTTATGAGTATCAAGATACATGATTGATCAATGGATTTGGGCATGAGAATACCTATAGATAGAAGTATATTTTATACTACTCCTACTGCCAGATATGCTCCCAGTAGCATTAGTTGGAATTACATTGTAATGCTGGGATTGAGTTGTTGTTAATTGTAGTAATAGCCAAGAAAATTGTTTGAGCAACCGCAAGATATGAATACTTAGAGCTTTTAACTTGTTGCTGCTGAGATTGAAGGAATATATCGTTACAGAATAAGATACTTTAACATATTGAGAATCAAACCTGAAACTTGAGGGTTGAATATTTTAAATAGTTATAGAATTAGCTTAAACATAGAATCTAACTGGAAATTGGTATGAATGTGATTATAGATTGACCAAAGGGATTCAAACGGATTACTCGAGTTACGAACTTGGTATTTCAGCACTAGTACTGTGAGTAGTAATCTTACCACAATTTGTATTTCACAAATTTCATGATTTTTACATGGTTTATAAAGTAAATGTGTTGCTGAATGTTTTGAACTTGCATGTGGGACAAGTCTTTTACTTGATATGATACTGAAAATATTATTTGAGATGATCGCATTCTTACAAGATATGATTACTGGTATTGAAAAGGTTTTACACTTATTTGAGAAATAGTATTTTGATAGGTGATTGTTAAACTTTGAAATGAATGATTTAATAAGATTTAAATTCTCTGTTTGATTTTGAAATGCTTCTACTGATTACAGGAAAAGTTTTAAAAGGGAGTAGATCTTGATGAATCTCGTAGCTAACGGCGGGTTCGTTAGACCTGGTGCACCTTGTAGTTACTGATTACTGATAAAGACCTTGCTAGTCTGTTACTGATATCCCTCGAGTAGGGATCTACTGATATGAATACTTAACTCATTTATGAGGAGTTCACTATTATTGGTACTTCTTAAAGAGAAGGCCACACTGATTACATGATTCATCCTTGGAAACCTCCCAGCTATAAGATTTGATATGAAAATATTTTTTTGAGTTTACTATTGAGTATTTATATTGATTTTGCTTATATGAGGCAAATAAGATTGAATATTGTTATCGTTTCTGAAAAAGGCAGTTTTATCGTTTTGACTATCATACTAGCATGCTTTCTGACTTGTCCCTCACTAAAACATTTGTGGTTAAGTGTTATTACTCACTGAGCTAGCGTCTCACTCCTCACTAATTGTTTTTACAAAAAACTCAGGTGGTATTGAAGAGGATTTCATTAACTAGAGAGTGTGATTTGGTAGCATCTGGTGAGCCCCGCATTGCTTCGCGTGGCAAGAGAACTATTTATTTGTTATTGGTTTATTTAGTTCCTTTAAAAACTCTTAGAGTCGCTCCATTTTTTCATTCCTTTGATTTTGAGTCATGATTAGTCCTTCGTATTATAGTCAAGTGACTAGTTGGAACTTGTTTTCATTATTTGGAAATGAATTAGGTTTGTTAAGTGACAATTAGATCATTGAAGGATATTATGTTGTGGCTTATAGTTGCTATTGGTTGTGTTGTGAATTTCAGCAACAGGAAAAGTCAGGATAAACCTAAAAACAGAGGAAACTCTGCCCGATTTTCTATAGATTTCTGGTTAAGGCTTGCTTTGGGATTCTTCCCCTTAGCGCCGGTCACGGTTCTAATTGGGTCGTGACAATTCTCCAGGTAAATTTGTTGATGGAAACCTTTATTGGGCTTTATCTGCTGATGTTGATACGTTCAATATGTGCAATATCATTTCTCTTGATTTAGCAAACGAAACATGGAGAAGGTTGGAGCTTCCGGATAGTTATGGAAAAGGTAGTTATCCATTGCACTGGGAGTGGTAGGTGTCACGCCCCGTGCCTACACCCTGGGCGAGATCGGCACCCGGAGACCATTTCTGGCCCCAAGCGAACCCTTAGCCTGGCTTTCTTAACTCAGCGGAAACCTAACTCAATAGAATAACTCAATGCCATGCAAGGTTATAAAACAACTTAACTGATGCATAACATGCCAACAGGCAACTCGTGTCTCAAAATAGAATATTTACATATATACATAGATGAGAGACTCAATACTAACTGACTGACTGTCTATGAAGCCTCTACAATACTGAGATGGATGTTGGGATAGACCCCGCAACATCCTAATAAAACAAAACTAGGAACACAAAATATCTGAGCCCTCCGAAAAGCAAGGAGGCTCACCACTAACTCTGGAGTGCTCGACTGGATCAATGACGTGCCGGATGCTGATCCTGTGTACCTGTGTCTGCATCATAATAAGATGCAGGCCAACTGGCATCAGTACATGGAATGTACGAGTATGCGAGCTGGAAAGCTGAACCACAACTTAAGCTTGAAAAGAGTACAAGAGAACACTTACCTTGGCTCTGTTCGACTCATGAATACCCGAACTCAATATATAAAGCAATAAGACACATGCAATATATAAAGCTTCTAACTTATAAAAATCATATTTATAATATCATGAAAATACCATGCTTCCTCTCAAAGTTTACTTGTACAATGCATGAATGAAGTCCCATACCCCCATCCATGCTAAGCAGAACTCCTCGAGGAACCATGCAATTTCTACTGTGGGAGTTTCTCTAACTGACAAACCACCACTATGAAACTAAGTGGTGATACAACGTTTTACCTCACGTTGCCCGAGGACCATCCTATACCTTGCCGTGATATATGAAGCTAACTTTACTAAGTGGATCCACTAGCTTAACTTTACGGGTTCATCTAAAAAGTATGACCCGAGAAATCCCATGTTGGCGCATGGTTCTTATGGAGAGTTGAGTTAATATGAACTCGCGTCCCCAATTCGGTGCTTAAGACTACTCCCAAAAATATACTTTAGCTCATAAGTGTTTTAAACACATCTTTCTTTAGTTTGAGATAATTGCTCAAAATCTAGCCCAAAGGCTCTTTTGGAATCGATATTCCTTTCTTACTCAAATGTAAAAACATTTTAGAAACTTCTTTGGGAAATACATAGTTCCCTAATAACTTTCGAGAAATGGACTCGACTTTAAACTCTTGACTCAACTTGGAACTTGAAACTCTTTACTTGACTTGAAACTCTATAACCTTTTCTTGACTTGAAACTCTATACCCTTTTTTTGACTTGAAACTCTATACCCTTTTCTTGACTTGAAAACTTGAGTCTTAAAAATGAAGTTAAAACGGCGCGGAGCGCCAGCCCTTGAAATTCAGAGGGACTGCTGGGGCGCACTGCTAGGCGCGGCGCCCCATAGGGGAAACTTCAGAGCCCCTGCTGGGGCGCGCTGGCTGGCGCGACGCCCCAGCTCCTTTTCCCCGAAAACTTTGACTTTCCTCTCTTGTTTCTCCAACATTAAACCCTCTCAACAACAAAGGTTTCAACCCCAACACTAAGGATCATAAAATCCCTCAACATACAAGAGATTCAGCTCAAAACACAACCAAACCATGTCCCAAATCCACAAGGAACTCCAACAACACAAAATCAACAACATCAACAACACAACCAACAACCTTCAACAAGAACAACCACAAACTTTTCTCAGTAATAAAATGAGTGTGGCGTGTGGGGGAAAGAACTAACCCACACTATGAGCTCACATACCTAGTAGGGATCACCCCCGACGATATCCACGATGATCTCCTTGCTTGCTCTTCTCTTTCTCCTCTTTTCCTCCTCTTCTTCTCTTCTTCTCTTCTTCTTCTCTTCTAAGCCCTAGCCCTCACTCTTTGAAAAGGGAAAAAACTGATCTAAAATCAGTCTAACACAACAATATAACCTCAAAAGAAATGGCTAGGGAAAAGACCAAAATGCCCTTAAAATTTCCGGACGGGTTCCCTGCCAACTGCCCAAATTTCAAAGGGCATAACTCAATCATACGAACTCGGAATCAAGAAAACTTGGTGGCGTTGGAAATATCATTCCACGAACTTTGCAACCATAACTGGAACTACTCCTAACTCATCCTGAGCTAGGAGTTATGACTGCTCAAAGTTGGCCAAAAACTCACTTTTTCCACAACCAATTTCCAGATTTTTTAAAAAATTCTTTCCAAAAATGATTATTTCCAATTCTAAGCCTCTTCATAGTTATTTCAAATTGTCGGATGTTACAGGTGGGAAGTCGTCTTTCTGTGCTTTGTCTTAATTGTATTGAAGGAACTAATTCCGATGTGTGGATTTGGAAGGATTGTGCAGTTGAAGTATCATGGACAAAGATTTTTACTGTCGATCATCCTAAAGACCTTGGGGATTTTATATTCTTTACATCCATTTTCTCCATACCTTGTTACCAGTCGAATAAGGATGAAATTTTACATTTACTTCCCCCCGTTATCTTGACATATAACGGTTCAACCAGACAAGTAGAGGTTGTTGATCGATTTGAGGAATGTGCTGCCACAGAAATCTATGTAGAAAGCCTTGTTGATCCCCTATTGATATCATGAAACCTCACAATCATTTAGCCAATAACTTGTAAGAGTTCTTTATTTAGCTTCTTCCGTCAGCTAGGTCAGATTAGAGCAAGAATTTTTGAGATTATAGAACTGTATACATTGATTTCTCTGATTAATAAAACTGTAAAATAGATGTGAAGATTCGAATGAAATTAATTAAAGAATTTAATTGAAAGTATTTAACAACCAGTATCACCCCTTTTTAACACCTATTAAGAAGTGGAACCTATTTAAAGTAATAAATTGTGTTGCAATCAAATTACAATTCCTTGTACACTTAGGGCACAAACTACTACCATTCAGAAAAAACATCCTTCTGCTATGGCAAGTGATTCCATAATCCCTCTTCTTCTTCCTGATGAACTCATAACAGAGATCCTCTTAAGGCTTCCTATAAAATCTCTGTCGAAATTCATTTGCGTTTCTAAATCATGGCTTCAACTAATCTCTAACCCCGCTTTTGTGAAGAACCATATCAAGTTAACTGCTGATGACAAAGTATACATCTATCAGAGACTTATATTTCGAAACACCAACGATGATTTCAAGTTTTGTCCCTCTCCCTCCCCTTGTTTACCAAACAACAACTCATTGAGGAGCTATTCCACATCGATTCCCCCATCGAAAGAACCACTTTATCAACTCACATTGTCGGCTCTGTCAATGGGTTGATTTGTGTTGCCCATGTCCGCCAAAGAGAGGCATATATATAGAACCCCACTATTACCAAGTCAAAGGAATTACCAAACTCAACGAGTAATTTGTGCTCTGATGGTATCAAATGTGGTTTCGGATATGATGAGTCACGTGATGATTATAAAGTTGTATTTATCGATTATCCTATTCGTCATAATCATAGGAATGTGGTCAACATATACAGTTTGAGGACTAATTCTTGGACAACACTCCATGATCAGTTTCAGGGCATCTTTCTATTAAATCTTATGTCAATGGGAAGCTTTATTGGACTTCATCGACTTGTATTAATAATTACAAGGTGTGCAACATCACTTCTTTTGATTTAGCAGACGGGACATGGGGAATCTTGGAGCTTCCAAGTTGTGGAAAAGACAATTCTTATATCAACGTGGGAGTTGTGGGAAGTGATCTTTCTCTGCTTTATACTTGTCAACGAGGTGTTGCTACCTCTGATGTATGAATTATGAAGCATTCTGGAGTTAATGTATCTTGGACAAAATTGTTCACCATCAAATATCCTCAAAATATTAAGATACATAGGTGTGTTGCACCTGCTTTCACATTCCCTATACATATTCGTCACGGTGAAATTTTGCTTGTTCTTGACTCAGCCATCATGATATATGATGGTTCAACAAGACAACTAAAGCACACTTTTCATGTCAATCAATGTGAAGAAATCTATGTAGAAAGCCTTGTTAATCCCCTAAAGATATCTGACCTAGGGACGTCGTAACCAGGAAACTCCACAATCATCACATAGCTGATAATTTGTAAGGATTCTGCTTCGTTTAGCTTGTTAGGCTCTTTTGCACCCTTTTTGTTGTCAAATATAGGACAAGACATTGAATATATTTTGTCCTGATATCGGAACTTGAACTTAATTACTCGTGTCTATGTTGTTGCTTTTGCTTAAACTAGATGGCTATTTTGTTGTGCTATACTCTGTTTTTACGTAGTCATGTGAAAATTTTGTAACTATTTGTCTTGTACAATTGAATTTCAGGAAGTGGAGCTAATGTTGAACACTAATTAATAGTTGCTGCTGACTGTATGGATCGAAACTATGAAGTTTCTTAATGATCTGTTTTCTTTCGTATTAGACTTGTAGTTCTAACTTGTTATCAGATTTACAATCATTTGCTATAAACTAGAATCCTGATAACAATTGTGTTAAAAACTTGGTTTGGTATAAACCTTTTTTTCCGTATAATTAGATATTTGAATGTCTCTAGAATGAGAAGAGAACCGCATATTGTTGAGCACTGAAATAAAACAGGTCCAAATGAAGCAAAATGGATATATAGAAGATTCACATAACTTGATTCCGCCTAGTACACAAAGAATGTTAATGGAAACCTTGTGGATTGTTCTCCTGCTTTTCAGGGTGAAAGAGTATTATTCGTATTACAGAAAATATAATCAGATTCATTTGTTTGTGCAGCAACTGGGAACAAGCTAAAGAAGATGACTGAGAATTACAATGCCTTGTTCACTTTCCCTGATATCGTACCCTTGGATTCTTGTTGGGTTCTGAATGGTGATTAGGGCGTCATGCGGAAGCTTACAATTGCATATCATATAGTTGATAAATCAGATAACAAAAATACTTATACTAAAAATCAAAATATTATTATATCAAAACTAATATAAAGAAAAACAATTGAAACTTTAGAGAGAATAAATCTCCCCATAAACTAAACTCTTAAACGACTACATTGTGGATTTATTATTTTGTGTTAGAAGAAGCAAACCTATATTTATAGAGTCCTAAAACCTTTTCTTACTAGAAAAGGAGTCCTAAAAGGAGAGAATAAACTAAATATGAAAGAATATTTTATTTTCCTTTCAAGAAAAGTAAAACATTTATGGCAATGTTTTGTCTTTTCTTTTAAGAAAAATAAATCTTAAATTATGGTAAGAAAATCAGGGCAAAACCCTAACAAATCTCCCCTTTTGGCTGGATTTTCTTGACAAAGCTTAATCCGTCTTCTTCATTGCATGATAATCTTGTTCATCACAAAATCTCCATCACTGTTGCTTGCCATGGTTAAAAATAAAGTTTAAAATATATGGGTTAAAAATGGGTTAAAAATATTTTATTTTTATTCTTAAAAATTGCAGCAACAGGAATGTTGAAAATATGGTTGAAACTTCTTATCCACATGTAGCTGATTAGGGCGTCATGCGAAAGCTTGCAATTTGCAAATCATATGGTTGAAAAATCAGATAAGAAAAACTTATACTAAAAATCAAAATATTATTATATCAAAACTAATATAAAGAAAAACATTGAAACTTTAGAGAGAATAAATCTCCCCATAAACTAAACTCTTAAACGACTACATTGTGGATTTATTGTTTTGTGTTAGAAGAAGCAAACCTATATTTATAGAGTCCTAAAACCTTTTCTTACTAGAAAAGGATTCCTAAAAGGAGAGAATAAACTAAATATGAAAGAATATTTTATTTTCCTTTCAAGAAAAGTAAAAACATTTATGGCAATGTTTTGTCTTTTCTTTTAAGAAAAAATAAATCTTAAATTATGGTAAGAAAATCAGGGCAAAACCCTAACAGGATTTTGCTGTGCTGGAGCCATACCTTTGGTGAATGACTCATGATACACTTTGAACGAACAAAATCTCATTTGTATATATGATGCTCCACATTTGATTATTGATATTTGCAACTTAAAAGAGTATTGCTTGCTTACTTACATTAAATCCAGATTTTGATTCAATGGTTTTTCGTCTAATCAGTGATATCAAATGTTTCTAGATTAAGGATTGATTTAACCAAAGATAAATGGATATCGAGGATTCATATAACTAGTCTCGACTAATTTGTATATGTTAGAAAAACTTGTGTACCTAAAACCTAATATCGTGTCAGTTGTATTTTGTATCAGACTTGTAGTTCTATCTTGTTGGTGGATTTTCAATCATTTTTCTTGATTTAGTAGACGAGACATGGAGAAGGTTGGAGCTTCCGGATAGTTATGGAGGGCTGTAGGTGGTTTTGGAGAGGGCTGCAGGTGGCCATCCACGGACCACCAAGACGGACTGTGGGTCACCCAACAGTCCGTGGGTGGTGTCCGTCGGTGACACCAGCAACTTCTAAAACCTGCATTTTGGTAGTTCTAGCATACGAGGTGTTACAGTATACTACAATATCCTTTAGTACGTAATGAATTAGGTGAGCCATGACATATAACAATTGTAGGTCAATGAATTTTCTTTCAAAATCCACCAATTTTGTATCATTTAATGTTTAAAGCAAAGCATTATGACCGTATTACCAGAGACTAGTTGTAAATAAGAGAAATTTCGAACATTCATAATTTTGGCTTAGATGTTAGTTTCGAGCATAGAAAAACTCTATTTCATGGTCCATATCTCATTTGAACTTATAAATACCTATAATCACCCATTCGAACTAACACACTTAATTTATGAAATTATCACAAACACCCACAAAAAAATTTGGTAAAAAACTACATGCAATCAATGTGTGCCTATCTTGAAGGCAAACAATGTATACTACCATATCTTTTAGTACGAATTAAATTAGGTGAGCCATGACATATAACAATTGTAGGTCAATGAATTTTCTTTCAAAATCCACCAATTTTGTATCATTTAATGTTTAAGGTAAAGCATTATGACCATTTAACCAGACACTAGGGTAGTTGTAAATAAGAGAAACTTTGAACGTTCATAATTTTGGCTATAGATGTTAGTTTTGGGTATAGAAAAAATCTATTTCACGATCCATAGCTCATTTGAACTTATAAATACCTATAATTGCACATTCGAACTAACACACATAATTTATTAAATCATCAGAAATACCCACAAAAAATTTTAGTCAAAAAACTATATGCAATCAATGTGTGCCTCTCTTGAAGGCAAACAATGTATACTACCATATATTTTAGTACGTAATGAAGTAGGTGAGCCATCACCTATGAAAATTGTAGGTCAATGAGTTTTCTTTCAAATTCCACAAATTTTGTATCATTTACCGTTTAAAGTAAAGCATTATGACCATTTTACCAAAGACTAATGTAGTTGAAAATAAGTTATAAATAAGAGAAACTTCGAACGTTCATAATTTTGGCTTTAGATGTTAGTTTGAGGTATAGAAAAACTCTATTTCAAGGTCCATACCTCATTTGAACTTATAAATACCGTTAATTACCCATTCAAATTAACAAAAATAATTTATTATATCATCAGAAACACCCACAAAAAATGTTGGTCAAAAAACTACATGCAATCAATGTGTGCCTCTCTTGAAGGCAAACAATCTGTACTACCATATCTTTTAGTACGTAATGAATTAGGTGAGCCATGACTTATGAAAATTATAGATCAATCAGTTTTCTTTCAAATGCCGCCAATTTTGTCTCATTTAATGTTTAAAGTAAAGCATTATGACCATTTTACCAGAGACTAGTATAGTTGTAAATAAGAGAAACTTCGAACGTTCATAATTTTGGATTTAAATATTAGTTTCGGGTTAAGAAAAGCTCTATTTTACCGTCCATACCTCATTTGAACTTATAAATACCTATAATTAACCATTTGAACTAACACACATAATTTATTAAATCATCACAAACACCAACAAA
>NW_006240159.1:10578-12681 GCF_000226075.1 Solanum tuberosum
AACTAACACACATATTTTATTAAATCATCACAAACACCCACTAAAACTTTTGGTCAAAAAACTACATACTATCAATATGTGCCTATCTTGAAGGAAACTAATGTATACTACCATATCTATTAGTACGTAAAAATTAGGTGATCCATGACATTTGAAAATTGTAGGTCAATGAGTTTTCTTTCAAATGTCACCAACTTTGTATCATTTAATGTTTAAAGTAAAGTATTATGACCATTTTACCAGAGACTAGTGTAGTTGTAAATAAGGGAAATTTCGAACGTTCATAATTTTTGCTTTAGATGTCAGTTTCGGGTATAGAAAAACTCTATTTCACGGTCCATACCTCATTTGAACTGATTAATACCTATAATTACCCATTCGAACTAACACACACAATTTATTAAATCATCACAAACATGCACAAAAAATTTGGTCAACAAACTAAATGCAATACGTGTGCCTCTCTTGAAGGGAAACAATGTATACTACCATATCATTTAGTACGTAATGAATTAGGTGATCCATGACATATGAAAATTGTAGGTCAATGAGTTTTCTTTCAAATGTCACCAACTTTGTATCATTTAATGTTTAAAGTAAAGTATTATGACCATTTTACCAGAGAGTAGTGTAGTTGTAAATAAGAGAAACTTCGAATGTTCATAATTTTGGCTTTAGATGTTAGTTACGGGTATAAACAAACTCTATTTCACGGTCCATACCTCATTTGAACTGATTAATACCTATAATTACCCATTCAAACTAACACACATAATTTATAAAATCAACACAAATACCCACCAAAAAAATTATTAAAAGAACTACATGCAATCAATGTTTGCCTCTCTTGAAGGCAAACAATGTATACTACCAAATCTTTTAGTACGTAATGAATTAGGTGAGCCATGACGTATAAAAATTATAGGTCAATGAGTTTTCTATCAAATGCCGCCAATTTTGTCTCATTTAATGTTTAAAGTACAACATATTGACCCATTTTACCATAGACTAGTGTAGTTGTAAATAAGTAGAAAACTACGAAACGTTTCATAATTTTAGCTTTAGATGTTAGTTTCAGATATAGAAAACTTTATTTCACGGTCCATACCTCATTTGAACTTATAAATACCTATAATTACCCATTCGAACTAACACACATAAATTTTTAAATCATCACAAACACCCACAAAAATTTTTGGTCAAAAAACTACATGCAACCAATGTGTGACTCTCTTGAAGGCAAACAATGTATACTACCAAATCTTTTAGTACGTAATGAATTAAGAGAGACATAACATAAGAAAATTGTAAGTCAATGAATTTTCTTTCAAATTCCACAGATTTGGTATCATTTAATGTTTAAAGTACAACATATTGACCATTTTACCATAGACTAGTGTAGTTGTAAATAAGAGAAAACTTACGAACGTTCATAATTTTAGCTTTAGATGTTAGTTCTGGATATAAGAAAACTTTATTTCACGGTCCATACCTCATTTGAACTTATAAATACCTATAATTACCCATTCGAACTAACACACATAAATTTTTAAATCATCACAAACACCCACAAAAATTTTTGGTCAAAAAACTACATGCAACCAATGTGTGACTCTCTTGAAGGCAAACAATGTATACCATCATATATTTTAGTACATAATGAATTAGGTGATCCATGACATTTGAAAATTGTAGGTATATGAGTTTTCTTTCAAATGCCACAAACTTTGTATCATTTAATGTTTAAAGTAAAGTATTATGACCATTTTACCAGAGACTAGTGTAGTTGTAAATAAGAGAAACTACGAACGTTCATAATTTTAGCTTTAGATGTTAGTTTCAGATATAGAAAACTTTATTTCACGGTCCATACCTCATTTGAACTTATTATACCATTAATTATCAATTCGAACTAACACACACAAATTTTTAAATCATCGCAAACATGCACAAAAAATTTGGTCAAAAAACTAAATGCAATCAACGTGTGCCTCTCTTGAAGGCAAACAATATATACTACCATATCATGTAGTACGTAATGAATTAGGTGAGCCATGACATATGAAAATTGTAGGTCAATGAGTTTTCTTTAAAATTCCCCCA
>NW_006240159.1:12984-13364 GCF_000226075.1 Solanum tuberosum
GAAAAAACTACATGCTATCAATGTTTGCCTCTCTTGAAGGCAAACAATGTATACCATCATATTTTTTAGTACATAATGAATTAGGTGATCCATGACATTTGAAAATTGTAGGTCAATGAGTTTTCTTTAAAATTCCCCCAAGCCAATTTTGTCTTATTTAATGTTTAAAGTAAAGCATTATGACCATTTTCCCAGAGACTAGTATAGTTGTAAATAAGAGAAACTTCGAACGTTCATAATTTTGGATTTAAATATTAGTTTCGGGTTAAGAAAAGCTCTATTTTACCGTCCATACCTCATTTGAACTTATAAATACCTATAATTACCCATTCGAACTAACAAACATAATTTATTAAATCATCACAAACACCCACAAAAAA
>NW_006240159.1:14277-15562 GCF_000226075.1 Solanum tuberosum
TAAATACCTATAATTAACCATTTGAACTAACACACATAATTTATTAAATCAACACAAATACCCACAAAAAAAATTATTAAAAAAACTACATTAAATCAATGTTTGCCTCTCTTGAAGTAAAACAATGTATACTACAATATCTTTTAGTGCGTAATGAATTAGGTGAGCCATGACTTATGAAAATCATAAGTTAATGAGTTTTCTTTCAAATGCCGCTAATTTTGTCTCATTTAATGTTTAAAGTAATGCATTATGACCATTTTACCAGAGACTAGTATAGTTGTAAATAATAGAAACTTCGAACTTTCATAATTTTGGCTTTAGATATTAGTTTCGGGTTTAGAAAAACTCTATTTTACCGTCCATACCTCATTTGAACTTATAAATACCTATAATTAACCATTTGAACTAACACACATAATTTATTAAATCATCACAAACACCCACAAAAAAGTTTGGTAAAAAAACTACATGCAATCAATGTGAGCCTCTCTTGAAGGCAAACAATGTATACTACTATAACTTTTAGTACGTAATGAATTTAAGAGAGACATAACATAAGAAAATTGTAGGTCAATGAATTTTCTTTCAAAATTCCACAAATTTGGTATCATTTAATGTTTAAAGTACAATATATTGACCATTTTACCATAAACTAGTGTAGTTGTAAATAAGAGAAACTACGAACGTTCATAATTTTAGCTTTAGATGTTAGTTTCCGGTATAGAAAAACTCTATTTCACAGTCCATACCTCATTTGAACTTATAAATACCTATAATTACCCATTCGAACTAACAGACATAAATTTTAAATCATCACAAACACCCACAAATATTTTGGTCAAAAACTACATGCAACCAATGTGTGACTCTCTTGAAGGCAGACAATGTATACCATCATATTTTTTTAGTACATAATGAATTAGGTGATCCATGACATTTGAAAATTGTAGGTCAATGAATTTTCTTTCAAATTCCACAAATTTGGTATCATTTAATGTTTAAAGTAAAGTATTATGACCATTTTACCAGAGACTAGTGTAGTTGTAAATAAGAGAAACTACGAACGTTCATAATTTTAGCTTTAGATGTTAGTTTCCGGTATAGAAAAACTCTATTTCACAGTCCATACCTCATTTGAACTTATTATACCATTAATTATCAATTCGAACTAACACACACAATTTATTAAATCATCACAAACATACACAAAAAATTTGGTCAATAAACTAAATGCGATCAACGTGTGCCTCTCTTGAAGGCAAACAATGTATACTACCATATC
>NW_006240160.1:0-2950 GCF_000226075.1 Solanum tuberosum
ATTAGAAGGAAGGAGGGTCAAAATTGGGTGTCAACAGTGACAAATAACACAACAAATGGTTCAAATGAGTCTTTATCTACATTTCCTAAGATATACCTGAGATTTATTTGTCTGATAAGGGCATATCAAGTGCTCAAGAGCCTCATATCATTCAAAATTAAACGGCTTTATTCCCCTCTAATTTCTATTATATCGAATGTAATTCAAATTTTTACTCTTAGAAGAATTCACAACTATCGAACGTAATTCAAATTATTGCTCATAGAATAATTCAACTGGAGATTATAGATTCCCGCTAGAAGAATTTAGATGTTAGCATCATCTACTTGCATCTCAACATAACTACACATAATTGTTATTTCTGGTAACCAGTGCCAAGATCATTCACATCCTCGACATGAGCATCAATTTTCAAACATGATATATGTTATCTTACAAATAAATTTGTTGATATTTAAGCATGCCATAACATTCTAACCCAAAATTTTCAAATAGCTTGATGGAACCTACCTTGGAGAATTGTTGCACATCATTTGTTGGAGGTAGACCAAATGCTTAAAGACTTTAGAAAAATCAACTTCTGCAGCACACAAATGAACATTCATATGATAACAAAAGATAGAAGGGCATATACAAATAGGATCCGTATATACACTCAAGGCAATGTTTGTTGAAAGTATAACACTCAAGCATACAACACCCATTAATCGCTCTATACCAAAAGTTTGATATTCAATCAAGCCACTTTCATCCGATTTCAGTTTACCTTTAGATTGTACCCTAATAAATCATTGGATTGATTGAGATCAAAGTCCACAGATCCTGCATATTTACATATTCTCCGGGTCACCTGCATCATCATGTTTACATTGGGCAAGATGTTTTGGCTAGTATTGGTAAAAAAAAAAAACTACATAAAGGAACTAAGGGTCAAGATAAGTACAAAAATTAAAAGAAAGGCCAAAGTAAGGTGCAAACAGGAGTACAACGCGGAGCTAAAAAGCTGCTATTTGTTACATCTCTGAGATAAGTAAATCATGAAGTGTAATCTCTCTGCTAGGACTCACAGTTTCAATAATAAGAAATTTGCAAGTGCCTCTAGTCGAACATTATATTTAAGAACCTGAAATTGGAATATTGACAATGTCTACCGAGTAAAATTCATATTTATTTGAGTACAAAAGACATTTTTAAGTGTTTACTAATCAAACTGGCAGTCGTGTATTGTTGCCTATTCTTCTTAACTATTTAGTATCACAACTGAACTGAAAATAAACTCAGAAAACAATCACATGCTACTATGCTACTATACTGGTCTCAAAGTATGGTAAATACTCAGGTCTGAGGTATGCATCAACTGAAGAGCAGTATATAACCGTCCAGAATTTACCTCTTTCAAACTCGTAGCATTGTTCGACTTTCTCCACCTCGAGCAAATTCGACTTTCAAAGTCCTGAAAAATTCAAATCGTGCAACTACTATATTTCAACTGATAAAGCAAGAATATTAGATAACACAGGCATTGAGATTCCACAAGGCGGAGTACATTTTACGCTTTACATTACAGAGATGAAAATAATGCCATTGTATCAAAGTAAAGGAAGCTATTTACCAAAATTAAATTAAAGATGTTAGCAAATCATTTAAAGAAAAAAGGAACACACCAAATCATTTTAAGAATTAATGTCTATGCAAAATCATTCTGATTAGTAAATATCGAAATTCTCTTTTTTGGGATAAGGAGATCCATATGGAACTTTTATGTTGAAGAAGAACAAATATTGTTGCTTCCTGAAAACAGTACAAAGAGATAAATAAGCAGCAACCACTAACCGAAAATTTCCTTCGTTGTACCGGAAGACTCATACTTACTTATATTGAATGAAGAATGTTACAGTGATGAAGAACAGGGATGTTTCTAGACCTAGCTAGAATTTGTAATGGTAATGAGAAAAGTCAAAATATTTGGCCACAATGTTAGCTATAAAATTACCATTATGCCCTTGATTGTCCATACTTGGCTTGGTTTTTCAAAATATCTTGCCACAATGTTAGCTATGAAATTACAATTATTCCCTTGGTCGTCCATACTTGGCTTTTCTATATAGTAGAAATGTACCACAACCATATCAGTACTACTAATTTTGGAAAAAAAAATTCTTTCTGGTTAATTCAAATATTGAATCTTCTTAAACTCTTGGTATATTTATTTATTGATATTTTGATTCTTCTCTTTTAAAAAACAAACAATAAAACACGACCCCATCGCTATCAATATTGTGGTACTACCTTCGACCATTTTTATTTGTTATGTTGTTGCACTTTTCGAAAGTAAATTTGACTCAAAGTTAAATTAGGTTATAGTAATTCGACACTTTAAAGAAAATTAAATATTCAAAAACTATACGAAAAGTACTTTAAATTGCAATTTCTTGTATATCAATATGATGAAATATATATCGTAAAATGTTAATCAAAGTTCCTATAGTTTAACTCTAAAAAAGAAAACTAAAACTGAACGGAGGAAGTATTATAATTTTTCTACTATGGGAATTCAGTTACATCTCCTTTCCACGTACTCGATAAATTTGGAAATTCATAAGTATGGTCAACAGTCTCCATTAGGGGTGTACATGACCGGGTTGGTTCAGGTTTTCTAAATATCAAACCAAACCATTTGTGTCGAATTTTTAAATCTATAAACCAAACAAAACCAATAAAACTCGAGTTTTTCAACCTCAGGTTTTTTCGTATTTTCGGGTTTTTTCAGTAAAGTATTCATACAAATATATAATTTACTTGTACTTCAAATATTTCTTTAGTCCTACCAAAATACAACTATCGTATACGGTGTTTCTTAAGAAAATAACACGAAATATGATATGAGTAATGTCACGCCCCGAACTACACCCGAGACGCGGACACGGGACCTAGGACCACAAGTGATCCC
>NW_006240160.1:3407-5306 GCF_000226075.1 Solanum tuberosum
TGTATACGCCGCATCGAGAGGACCCAATATACCCTGCCAGAGGTATAGAGGCATGCTGGCGTGATCACTAAACTGATGTTGCCCACAGAGGGGACTTACACCTACGTGGCTCGTAGTTCTGGGACTATATGGGTACGCTGAAACCCTAGTCCAACTCGGTATTATGTTATTCCCAATGAATTAAGTAGTTAACTAGTTATGACTGATTTTCTGTAAATACTGGATAGCTCGAAACTGAACATGCAAACTGAGAATGCAATAATTAATCTGATAATGATGCATTCATAAACTGAGGCATGTATAACTGAATATATTATGACTAAAATACTGAATAACTCAAAATACTGACATGTAGATACTCATACTGACATATAGATACTCATATTGCATAAACATTGATGGTATATCTAGATACCATACTATTCATACATTGATGACCTGCTCAATTGTCATACTAATCATGTTTTAGAAGCTCTTTCTCAAAACTCATCTTAACTTTCTCAAAAACTCAGTTTAAAACTCAAGTGTTGTCTTAAAGAAAAACTTCTCAAGATTTATAACTCAAAATAGGGTTTATGTTGAAATATACTGATAATGTGGCATAAAGCTGGAGCATGTATATCTGAATAACTGAAATATCTGACCTAGCATGTGTAATTCAAGAACTAATGAAATACATAGCTAGGGTTCTGAAATTTATGTAAGAAACTGAGCAATAACATGATAATCTGGTTTGGAGCATTTAAATAACTAATTCATGATGATCTGTTGTAATTCTAGAAACCTTAGGTCTGTTCGTAATAATGGAATCAAAAATCTGACTGAATTCTAGGGACCTAATGGGCGAAAGGAACCCACTAGTGAAATCCCATATACCTGGTGACGAATTCCACGGAGAAATCTTTCGATTTCGGGGCTGGAACTGATGGAACCTTGTTGCGTTCTTGAACTAGGGTTCTTGACCTTTTTCTCCTTTCTTGATTCTAATTTTCTAAGTTTTGATTAATGAATTTGACTTAGGTAAGTTCTAGTTATGTTTCTAGGCTTAAACTGATTAAAACCTCATGATTTAGGGTCTAAACGATGTATCTTAGGGATTAAACGAATAGGAAAAGACCAAAAGATCCCTGACTTAACTGCTGTCGGAGTGACTGACGGAATGGACCTATGGTCCGTAGATTGGGTCCGTAGGTCGAGTCTGCCCGACAGGGCTTCACTAAAACGAGCATAACTTTTTACTTGGAGGTCGAAATTTAGCAAACTCGGTGGCGTTGGAAAGGTAATTCAATTATCTATCATATAATAGGTCATGGGACACCTAATTCATTTTGTGCTAAAAGTTATGACCATCTGAAGTTGATCCATCAACAATTTTCAGCTAACTGGCTGCTGATCCTCATCTACGGTCAGACCTACGGACCATGGATCGATTGACGGTCTGTGCTGGTCAACCGTCAATCGGGACTGGAGCTGGGCTTTTGGGGCATCGATCCACGGACACGAACTATGGTCCGTGACCTGACCTATGGACCATAAGTCCGATCGTGGGTCAACACTCAGCCAAATTTTCTGACTGAGTTCTGGGGAAGTTTTCTATCACGAACCACGGACCTGTAGGACGGACTGTGAGTCCATCTACGGTCCGTGGATGGGGTCCATGAGTGCTACCTGTAACACCAGAAATCTGAAATCTCTATTTGCGGATACGGGGTGTTACATTATCTCCCGCTTGGGACCATTCGTCCTCGAATGAAGACTAATCTAGCTGAAATAGAGGGAAAAGGCTGCAATCCCGACCACTAAACACTAAGAACTAAATTTCTAACTGAACTGAATTCCAAGAACATGCAAATACGCTGAAAATGCAAGTACAAACTGAAGGAACATGATTCTAAGACT
>NW_006240160.1:6072-15525 GCF_000226075.1 Solanum tuberosum
ACCTAAGAACCAATACCCTTCTGAAATGACTTCCAGAAATTAGAGGTAAACTGAGGACCTCTATCTGAGATGATAGACAAAGGAACCCCATGCAACCTCACAATCTCATTAATGTAAAGCTTGGCGTAATCCTCTGTCGAATCTGTAGTATTGACCGCCAAAAAGCGAGAAGACTTAGTAACCCTATCAACAATCACCCAAATGGAGTCATGTTGTCTGTGAGTACGAGGTAAACCTGTGATGAAGTCCATGTTGATCACTTCCCACTTCCAAGTAGGAATGTCAATCTCGTGAGTCATACCTCATAGTCTTTGATGTTCTACCTTGACTTGCTGGCAATTGGGGCACTTAGCCATAAAATCTGCTATATCTCTTTTCATACCATTCCACCAATAGACTTCCCGCAGATCGCGGTACATCTTAGTGAGTCCATCTACGGTCCGTGGATGGTGTCCGTGAGTGCTACCTGTAACACCAGAAATCTGAAATCTCTATTTTCGGATACGGGGTGTTACAAGTAATGACACTAAAATATCCAATAAAAAAATAATAATAATGAAATGGTGTAAAACAAATATTGCAAATAAACAAGTTATAATGAAAATGATCATAATTTAAAAGTACTAAATCATGCTAAAATAAGTTTAATAAGTATTAGTTACATGACTAAATATTAAAGGAAATTAAAATTAAATTATGTAACCTCTCTCTCTCAGCTGGGCGCACGTTAGAGTGCACTAACCTGCACCTCACCGGAAATGGGACGAGGACGACCATGAAAACTGACGCAGAAAGATCGAGCGAAGGAAATACTACATAGAATCTCTACTAGTTCTAATGGCACCAAGCTCCCCTGACTGAGATACAATGAAGCACACCAGAGGGAATGGCGGTGGTAGTTTCAGAAAAGGACAAAGGAAAACAACGAGGATCTGGTGGGGGTACACAAAAACCCCATGTTGAGGTCAATGGAACAGTAAATCGGGGAAAAATTGTGGGTAATGCTCAAAGGAAATTAAACCTTCCAGAGGTAACACCTGAGAAGCCTTGGGCAAACCAATTTTCCACAAATCGACTGGCTGCGAAAGGTATGAATCTAAATTATATAGCTCCAATAATTGTTGAGGGGGAGAAGGTAGTAGAAATTATGCCTGAAGATGTAGCTGAGGATGATATAAAATGGGCACCTTCAGTGGTTGTTTATGTAGTAGGAGTAACGCCATTTATTGGAGCTATGGAAAGGCTTATTATAGAACATGGGCCTTTCTCTACTAAACCAGTAGTGTTATACCACTCTGATAGGTATTTTGTAGTCAGATTTGCAAATGAAGAGGAAAGGGATAAGGTGTTGTGTGCAGGGCCTCATTATTTGCTCAAAAGGCCTGTTATAATGAAGTCTTGGCTCCCAGAATTTAATTTCAAAGAGGAAATCCTGACCACTATTCCGGTGTGGATAAAACTTCCTAATAGTTCCCTTAATTGCTGGAATTCTGTGGTACTAAGCAAAATAGGTAGTAGTTTGGGAAAACCACTCTATGCTGATGAATGTACAACTCAAGCAAGTAGAATTTCATTCGCGAGAATACTTATTGAAATGGATGTGACTAGACCTTTTCCTACATTGATTAAGACTCGAGATCCTAAGGGGAAAGCGTTGGAGCAGCAAATGTGGTATGAGTGGAAGCCACTATTTTGTCAAAAATGTTTACAGGTGGGTCATTCATGTGTAGACAAGCCAAAAGTAATACCAGCAAAGAGAGGACAAGGACGAGGGCAGAGGAAAGAATGGAGGCAAACAACAATATGAGATAAGAATCAGGAGAAGAAAACAGAACAACAATCAGAAACTATTTCTGAAGTGGGAGCACAAAATGAAAAGCAAGGTTCACAGGAGAAAGAGAATTGATTGTGAGATACATGTCATCTAACAAAAGAGTGACACTACAATCTGCATGGACTAATAATATTGAACAGGGAGAGAGATATATATGTGAAACCGGGTAGCATAGTGTAGAAATAGAGGAAGCTAGTATTGAACCTGAACCTCCAAATAAAATATGTTAGTCACCTGGAATGTAAGAGGTTTTAATCATGAGGTGAAACACAAGGAGATGGGGTTATTTCTGAGGAGGAATAAGGTTAATATGATAGCAATATGTGAACATAGAGTTAGAGAAGATAGAGTCAGTAGTATTATCAATAAAATAATGCCAAGCTGGAAATGGTGAACAAATTCTGCTAACAATGTGAGAGGAAGCATTTGGGTAGTTTGGAATCCAGGTGTAATTAATTTCACTACTGTAGAAAATTCTGCACAACACATTCATGGGCAGGTTGAGATGCAAGGGAGCAAAATAAAATTTCAATTTACAGCAATGTATGGCTTGCATTCAATCACAGCAAGAATCCCTCTATGGACAACAATAAAACAGTTAAACACACACATCAATGAGCCATGGTTGATTATGGGAGATTTTAACTCCATTTTGACAGCAGAGGACAAACCTATTGGTAGTCAAGTACAAAGCTCAGAAACAAGAGATTTTCAAGAGTGCATCAATGATTGTAATTTAACTGGGCTGGTCACAGTTGGAAGGAAATTCACCTCGACAAATGGACATGTGTTTAGTAGAATTGATAGAGCATTGGTTAATGCTGACTGCTGAGTACTGCATATGCCAATAGTACAAGTGTTGGTTATAAATCCACTATTCTTAGATCATTCTCCTTTGAGTATTAATGTGTATCAATATGGAGGAGCATAAGAATGCAAAGAAAAGGCCTTGTAAAATTTTTAACTGTTTAGCACAACATCTAGAGTTCAAAAATAAGATCAGTGTTGGTTATGGATCCACTATTCTCAGATCATTCTCCTCTGAGTATCAATGTGGAGGAGCACATGGATGCAAAGAAAAGGCCATTTAAATTTTTCAACGGTTTAGCACAATATCCAAAATTCAAAAATAAGATCAATGCAAGCTGGAAAATCAAAGGAAGAGGTATGCAAGGGGTCTGGTAGAATCTGATGAAGGTGAGAAGAGAATTGAAGCAACTAAATAAAAAAGAATACATGGGGGTATCAGAAAAGGTCCACAAATTAAAAGTTGAGCTGATGGACATGCAAAGTCAAATGAGAATTATACTTATTCCTCAATGCATGATTGATGAAGAAAAGGAGCTAAGGACACAGTTGAATAAATTGAGTAGGATTGAGGAGGCAATTTAAAAACAGAAATCCAGAATGCAGTGGCTTAAGCTAGGGGATTCAAACACATCATAATTTTAGGCTAGTATGAAGAACAGGAAATCCCAGAATCAAATAACCATGCTTACCAAAGAAGATGGTACAATTATCAGGGATCCAAAAGAAATTACCAGAGAAATAGTAAGGTTTTATCAGAACCTGTTAGGACAAGTAACTCCTCTCATGCCAGCAACCCAGCCAGCAGTAGTAAGAGATAGACATGTACTATCTAGAGCTCAACAACTGGAATTAATCCAATATTTTACAAAAGATGATGTTCTGATGGCACTTAAAAGTATTGAGGATAACAAGGCACTAGGTGGAGATGGTTAAAACTCTTATTTTTTCAAGCAAACTTAGCCTATTACAGGTGATGAGGTAACTACTGCTGTTCTTCAATTCTTTAGCACTAACCAGATGTATGCTCATATTAACAGAACTTCAGTTGCTCTCATCCCTAAAGTACAACATCCTAGCTCCATTAAAGAATACAGACCTATTTCTTGTTGTACTACAATGTATAAGATCATATCCAAAATGCTCACTCACAGACTCCAAGGAGTTATGGACTTTCTAGTGGACCCTAGTCAGGCTGCATTTGTACCTGGTAGAATGTTAACTGACAATGTCATCCTAAGTCATGAGTTGATTAAGGGATATGGGAGAAAAGGAATCTCACATAGGTGTATGTTCAAAATTGATATGCAAAAGGCGTATGATTCTTTAGAGTGGCATTTTCTTGAGGAAGTTTTGGTTGGTATGCAACTGCCTGAAAGGTTTATTACATGGATTATGAAGTGTGTCAAGACAGTCTTTTACTCAATTATGATTAATAGATTCCCAGTGTTCCATTTCAGGCAATGAGAAGGGTAAGGCAAAGGGATCTTTTATCCCCTTATCTATTTGTTCTGGCTATGGATTATCTCACAAGACTATTGAGATCATTGAGGAACAAAAATGCTTTTAAATTTCATCCGAGATGTCAAAAGCAACAAATAATTCAACTGAGCTTTGCAGATGATCTTCTCTTATTTAGCAGAGGAGACAGACCATCAACTACACTTCTGTTTGAATGTTTCCAGCAATTCTCCAAAACATCAGGACTCATAGCAAATCAATCCAAAAGTTGTGTGTACTTTGGTGGAGTCCCAGAACCAATTCAACAACAGATACTGCATCACACAGGTTTCACTAAAGGAGCTCTCCCATTCAAGTATCTTGGGGTGCCACTCAGTTCAAAGAAGCTATCTATTAGCCAATGCCAACCTTTAATAGATAAGATGGTGGGGAGGATCAACACATGGACAGTGAAGTTTCTTTCATATGCATGAAGGCTCCAGTTGGTACAAAGTGTCTTAACATCAATCCAAGGTTTTTGGTCACAGATCTTTCTCATTCCTAAATTTTTTTTACAAACAATAGAAACATTGTGTAAGAGATTTTTATGGAAAGGAGATGCACAAAGCAAAGGAAAATCACTCATTGCATGGGACACACTATGCTGGCCTAAGGTTGCTGGTGGTTTAAATATAACTAATGTATATATATGGAACAAAGCAGCTATACTAAAACACCTGTGGAATCTTGCACAAAAAAAGGACAAGTTATGGATTGTTTGGGTCCATACATACTATATTAAAGGCAGGAGACCATGTGAAGTAGCAGGGCAACAAGCTTCTTAGATGGTGAAGAAGATCATACAAGCAGGTCATTGGATTTCTAAGGCTGGAATACCAATGACAGAAATCATGGATGCAGATGATTTCACCATTAAAAGTATGTATAAGAAGCTTAAGGGGGATTTCATCAAGGTGCCAGGGAGAAGGTTGACATGCAATAATCAAGGGAATCCAAAATGGATCTTCATACTCTACTTGACCATACATAGGAGATTATATACCATGGATAGGTTGGATAAATGGGGGATACACACTGATCAAGTATGTGCATTGTGTAAGCAAAAAGCTAGAGACACACCAATATCTTTTTTTCTCATGCACTATGGCTGCTAGGATATGGCGTAAGTTATTACAGTGGTTGTGCATTATCAGGAACATAGCAGGGTGGACATAAGAAATTGAATGGGCTATTTCACATGCCATAGGAAAAGCAATTCAAGATGAGGTATATAGGATGACACTTGCAGCAACAATATACTATGTCTGGCAAGAGAGGAATTATAGAATTTTCCAAAAGAAAGAAAGAACCACAGAGATGATCACCAGGAGTATCATTCAAGAAATCCACTGTAGAAGCAGTATGCAACCGAAGCTGGCTGAATTCATTTGTAACTTCAATTATTATCCATAGAATAGTAGTTTAGTGGTAAGGGTAGTAGCACGAACTCTAAGATTGGGACTATGTCCATATCCAGAATTTCAAAACACTTTGTACATATTGATATATATGGTAATAAAGCTTACAGTTACCAAAAAAATAATAATTAAATTATGTATTTGAATTGTCTAAACCAATGTAAAACCAAAGAACAAAATATTCAATATTATTGTCATTCTTAGTGTTGAATTGATTTTCTTTTCTTTTTGCATTAGTATTAATTTGATTTTGATTTAAACTTTATTATAATTACCAATATCTGTGGACTATAATCTTTATTGAAGTTTCAAACTTGAAATAATATATTAAAAGATAAAAACTATGAAAAAGTATAAGAAATATTTAAAAATTATATCAAAGTAAATATTTTTATGTATAAAATAAAATTTTAAAATTATATTTATAATGTCTGGTTGGTTTGGTCTCGGATTATTTTTTTTAGTTAAAACCAAACAAATCCAAATATAGTCGGGTTTTTTTTTCAATACCAAATCAAGTCAAATCAACCACTAGTTGGGTCTTTTTCTCGATTTGACTCAATTTGCGATTTGATTTGGTTTTCGGTTCGGTTTTGTACACCCCTAGTCTCCATAGTGAGAAATCGTGTGGACGTTATTGCAAGTTTTGTATATTTATGGAGGTCTCATGTAACATGTTGAGAAGAATCTTGATATTTTGAATTGTTGAAATGCTTGAAAATAGATGGCATTTGGCCATAGTAAATAGTAATTCTCTTTTTTTCTTTTTAACAATTTAAAATATTTTAAGGACATACTATTTAAAATCAGATAATTTATAAATGATATTATATAATATTTTCAGGCCATTTAGCACTTCCCTTATTATAAAATGCAAAAAATAATAATATTTTTTTAACGGTATTAAAAATTTATAGTAACAAATAAATTGGAATAGATAAAGCATTAAATTTGGAGAAGGTTTCCAAGATAAAAGAGGAACAGAAAATAAATGGAATATTAAATTGGTGAAGATTTCGAAGAGAAAAAAAGGAACACAAGAACGTATATGAGCCGCTATTTTTTGAAATTACTATCCATTTGTAATGAGATATTTCAAATTTGAATTTCAATATTAAAAAAAAACAGCTGGATTTTAAAAGTGTGAACATGAAATGAAGGGTTGTGATCTTTATGAAATGTTGTGTCCTTTCTAAAGGGTTGTGACCGTTTGAAGGTTATGCCTTTTCCAAAGTGTTGTGACCTTTCTGAAAGGTTGTCTTCTTTCCAAAGGGTTGTGACCTTTACCCTTTGTTGGCTATAAATAGAGAGGTTTTCTCTCATTTTTCAGTATCGAATTCTTCCCTTCTTTTGCATATATTTCTTACAAAACAAAATCGATCGATCGTGTCTTTGTGTGTGATTCGTTGCTTTCATTTTGAGTTCATTGAAATTATCGAAGTTTGAGGTACCGCTACTTCTTTAATGGTTAATCCGTTTTATCTTGGGAGGAATTAATCTGCAACCTCGGGTACTTGAGGGGATTAAATTTCTTAAGGACACACAATGGGTTCTGTGGACTCAGATAGTTCTTTGTGTTTTTTTTCATCTTTTATTATTTCTGGTTTGCTAATCTGAATACAGGAGTTGACAAGCTTAAGAAATTACTTCTATTTTCTGTGGTAAGGAAATTACTTCTATTTTCTGTGTTCTTTTTATTGGGGAAAGAAAAAGAAGAAAAAAAGAATTATTTTATCATATGATAAAAGAGATTTGGGATGAATTAATACTACTTTAATATGTTCGAGTATATTTTTTGTAGTAAGTTTTTCTTGGATGGGTAAGATTATTTTTATTTTCTCCCAAGTGCATTCAAGCATTGCACCCCTTCAATTTTCTTTTCAATGAGAAAAGTTATTTTGTGCATAAAGGCTAAGATGAACACTTTAATGTTTCACTATATTCTTGGTTTTATATAACTATGAGAAGAAGTAAATGAACAATTGTTGTCTCCTAACAATATTTGAACATGAGTTTAGTTTCTTGTTGAAATTAAATGTCTTCTTGAGGAAAATAGGAATATGATGGAAACTGAGAAAAAAAAAATTAGCAAGAAAAGTGACTTGCATTGAATTATTGCTGACAGATAGAATATGATTCAATGAGAGTAAAAATCAAGTTCTATCTTTATTTCCTTCGATTATTATTTTCTTTTTCTATCCTTTATAAGTTATGAAATTTATTTCATAAATGTTAGGATAGATGGTCATTATGTGATGATCTCAGAATATGTCTTAATTATTATTAATATGTATTCTATTTAGAGGAGGAAAAATAAAACTTTTGTAGTTTTCTACTCCATGTGAAATTTGATTGTGTTTGACTTTTGGAGATTATTTTTTACTCCTTTGGTTTGAAGAATATAAGAACTTCACGAACAAATCAGATTGTGCATTGGCTTGAAGAATATAGAAACTTCACCAATTTGTTAAATACTCTGTTTGAATGAATATTCTGACTTGAAGAGTACAAAATCTTCGTCAGGAATATTAAGGCTAAATGATTGAAAAAGATAAAATCTTCATCGTTAGCTCGAAACAGTGTTGTATTTGAGGTTTCTGGAGATTAAAACTTTTTTGGTTTACTATTGTGTCTGAATGTGAAACTGATTCGAAGAATATTAAAACTTCATCAAAATTCAAGGTTCATTTGGTTAACGATTAGAAGAATATAAAAACTTCATCGTTAAACTAGAAACAAATTGTATAAAGATTGAATCTTTATTGTTAGTATTCTAAATACTAAGTGGTTTGTCTAGTTGTGACAAAACGGGAAAAAAACCACTAAGTGACATAAAATTAGTGATTTTTGTGCCTACAATGGGTGTTTATATGTATTAAATCTCCAAAAGAAAGCTTCGTGTTGTCAAGGTGTAAGCATGGAAAAAAATATGTGGAAAATAATTTCAAATACTTGAAAAATATTTTTGACAACATATTTAAAATGTGGGGGGTTCTTTACTTGTGATAAAGACAAAATTAGACTTACTATCTAATTTAAATTTAAAAGTAAAAGATATGAAATTTAATGACAATCTTGTATTATGTTAGACCCACAAAATTCTTCGAGTATATTTGATATTGTGGTCGTTGAGTCTCTCTTTACTAGTATATGATATGACTAGTATGAAACCTCAAAACTATATTACTCATTGAAAAGAATTGTATTCTTTGATGAAAAAGGGTCACTTAAAATATTGTGATTTTTCATGAAAATATATGTCTATTAAATTATTATTTTTATAGACATGAACATTGGTGAAAAGTGATATGTTATGTTTGTGTTGTAAAACAAACGGATATGTCTATTAAAATAAAAAAATCGGTATAGACATGAACATTGGTGAAAAGTGATCTGTTATGTTTGTGTTGTAAAACAAACATTTGGGTCATATTGCCCTTATTGGATCGATGAGACTATGATCATGGGTAATTTTATAACAAAGTGAATGTTATGGAAAGGTCCTTCTGAAAAGGAAATATTACAAGGTGTTGACTATAAAGCAATGTCTGTATTTGAGAAAGTTATAAAAAGTGAAGAACAAAATATTTGTGGGAAAAGGTTATCTCACAGAAGGTCTTTTCAAACTTAATATTTATGTTTGTTCTTACTTGCTTGAATCAAATTTTTGTGACATAAATGCTCGGGACATGTCAATTACAAAACCTTGCAAAAACTGATCAACTTAGAAGTTTTGCCTAACTTCTAGTGCAATAAATCAAAATGTCAAATATGTGTTGTTGAAAGGAATTTTAATACCTTAGAATTGATTTACACTGACATTTGTGATATGAAGTCAACACCATCTCGTGGTGGGAAAAAGTGTTTCATAAATTTTATTGACAATTGCACTAG
>NW_006240161.1:0-5992 GCF_000226075.1 Solanum tuberosum
TTTTTGTGATCTGTAATTCTGACGTAAGTTTTCCCAAAAATTTTTGGGGATGTCCGTTAAGACCTTAGCTATAGAGCCAATTAGCCCTCACGGCCACAACGTCCCATTTTAAAAGTCAAATGCAACCAGAGCAGGAAAACCCCCAATTTTTCCGATTTTCGTTCGCTATAGTCCATGGATTTTTTGGTAATCTGGTTTTCGACATAATTTTTGTCAAAATTTTCATGGACGTCCGTAAAGACGTCAATTATGGAGCCAGTTTGCCCTCACGGCCAAAACATCCCATTTGAAAGGTCAAATGTGCCACAGAGCAGGAAAACCCCCAATTTTGTCGATTTTCGTATTTTATAGTCTATGGACTTTTTGGTGATCTGGAATTTCAACATAATTTTTGCCAAAGTTTTTCGTGGATGACCGTTAAATCTTAGTTATTGAGCTAGTTAGACCTCACGGCCAAAACATCCCATTTTGAAGGTCAAATCTTCCCCGGATCAGGTAAACCCCCCATTTTGCACATTTTCGAGTGTTATAGTCCATTGACTTTTTGGTGATCTAGAATTCCGAACTTATTTTTGCAAAACGTTTTCGTAAACTTCCGTTAAGACCTTAACTATGGAGCCAATTAGTCCACACGGCCAAAACGTTCCATTTTGAAGGTCAAATGTGCCCCAGAGAAGGAAAAACCTCAATTTTGCCAATTTTCGTGTGCTATAGTCCATGGACTTTTTGGTGATTTGGAATTCCGACATAATTTTTGCCAAACTTTTCATGGACGACCGTTCAGACTTTAGCTATGGAGCCAGTTAGCCCTCACGGCAAAAACATCCCATTTTTAAGGTGAAATCTTCCCAGAGTAGGGAAACCACCCATTTTGCCGTTTTCGTGTGCTATAGTCCACGGAATTTTTGGTGATCAGGAATTATGACATAATTTTTGTTAAAAAATTTGCTGGACGCCCGTTAAGACCTTACCTTTGGAGCCAGTTAGCTCTCATGACCAAAACATCCCGATTTTCGTGTGATATAGTCCATTGACTTTTTGGTGAACTGGAATTTTGACATAATTTTTCCCAACATTTTTCGTGGGCGTCAATAAAGACCTTAGCTATGGAGCCAGTTAGCTCTCACACCCAAAATATCCTATTTTGAAGGTCAAATGTGCCTAAGAGCAGGAAAACCCCCAATTTTGCAGATTTTCGTGCGCTATAGTCCATGGACGTTTTGGTGATCTGGAATTCCGACATAATCATTACCAAATTTTTTCGTGGACATCCGTTAAGACCTTAGCTATGGAGCCAGTTAGCCCTCACGGCCAAAACGTCCTATTTTAAAGGTCAAATGTGCCCCAGAGCAGGAAAACCCCCAATTTTGCAGATTTTCGTGCGCTATAGTCCATGGACGTTTTGGTGATCTGGAATTCTGACATAATTTTTGCCAAAATTTTTCATGGACGACCGTTTAAACTTTAGCTATGGATCCATTTAGCCACACGGCTAAAACAACCCATTTTGTAGGTGAAATCAGCCTTAGAGTAGGTAAACCCCTCATTTTGCCGTTTTCGTGTGCTATAGTCAATAGACTTTTGGTTGATCTGGAATTCTGACATAATTTTTGTCCAAAATTTTTCGTGGACGTCCGTTAAGACCTTAGCTATTGAGCCAGTTAGCCGTCATGGCCAAAACGTCCAATTTTGAAGGTCAAATGTTCCCCACAGCAGGTAAACCCCCCATTTTGCTTATTTTCGTGTGCTATAGTCCACAGACTTTTTTGTGATTTGGAATTCTGACATAATTTTCCCAAAATTTTTCGTGGACGTCCGTTAAGATCTTAGCTATGGAGCCAGTTAGCCCTCACGGCCACAACGTCCCATTTTAAAGGTCAAATGTGCCTAGAGTAGGAAAACCCCCAATTTTGCCGATTTTCGTGTGCTCTAGTCCATGAATTATTTGGTGATCTGGATTACGACATAATTTTAGTCAAAATTTTTTGTGGATATCCGTAAAGACCTTAATTGTGCAGCCAGTTAGCCCTTAAGGCCAAACATCCCTTTTGAAAGGTCAAATGTACCACAGAGAAGGAAAACCCCCAATTTTGTAGATTTTCGTGTTTTATAATAGTCCATGGACTTTTTGGTGATCTGTAATTCTGACTAAATTTTTCGTGGACGACCGTTAAGACATTAACTATGGAGCCAGTTAGCCCTTACGGCCAAAACGTCCCATTTTGAAGGTCAAATGTGCCCTAGGCATGTAAACCCCCTATTTTGTTGATATTCGTGTGCTATTGTCCACAGACTTTTTTGTGATTTGGAATAGCGACATAATTTTTGCCAATATTTTTCGTGGACGACCGTTCAGACCTTATTTATGGAGCCAGTTAGCATTCCTGGCCAAAACATCCTATTTTTAAGGTGAAATCTGCCCCAGAGTAGGTAAACCCCCCATTTTGTTGATTGTCATGTGCTATAGTCAATGGACTTTTTGGTGATTTGGAATTCTGATATAATTTTTGCCAAAATTTTTCGTGGACGTCCGTTAAGACCGTAGCTATGGAGCCAATTAGCCATCACAACCAAACATCCCATTTTGAAGGTCAAATGTGCCCCAGAGCAGAAAAACCCCTAATTTTGCCGATTTTCGTGTGCTATATTTTTTGGACTTTTTGGTTAACTTGAAGTCCGACATCAATTTTGTCAAAAATTTTCGTGGACGTCCGTTAAGCCTTAGGTATGGAGCCAGTTAGCCCTTACGGCCAAAAGGTCCTATTTTTAAGGTCAAATGTGACCCAGAGCAGGAAAACCCTCAATTTTGCAGATTTTCGTGTGCTATAGTCAATGGACTTTTTGGTGATCTAGAATTCTGACATAATTTTTGCCAAACTTTTTCGTGGACGTCCGGTAAGACCTTAGCTATGTACCCAGTAAGCCTTCACGGCCAAAACGTCCCATTTTGACGATCTAATGTTCCCAGAGCAGGTAAACCCCCATTTTGCCGATTTTCGTATGCTATAGTCCATGGACTTTTGGTGATCTAGAATTCCGAATTCAATTTTGCAAAAAGTTTTCGTGGATGTCCGTTAAGACCTTAGTTATGGAGTCAGTTAGCCCTCACGGCCTAAAGGTCCCATTTGGAAGGTCAAATGTGCCCCAGAGCAGGTAAACCCCCATTTTGCCGATTTTCGTATGCTATAGTCCATGGACTTTTTGGTGCTCTGGTATTCCGACCTCATTTTTGCAAAAATTTTCGTGGACGTCCGTTAAGACCTTAGCTATGGAGCCAGTTAGCCTTCACGGCCAAAACGTTCCATTTTAATGATCTAATGTGCCACAGAGCAGTAAAACCCCCAATTTTGCCAATTTTCGTGTCATTCCGACCTCATTTTTGCAAAAATTTTCGTGGACGTCCGTTAAGACCTTAGCTATGGAATCAGTTAGCCCTCACAGCCAAAACATCCCATTTTGAAGGTCAAATCTGCCCGGGATCAGGTAAACCCCCATTTTGCCGATTATCATGTTCTATAGTCCATGGACTTTTTGTTGATCTAGAATTCTGAACTCATTATTGCAAAAGGTTTTCGTGGACGTCCGTTAATACCTTTGATATGGAGACAGTTAGCCCTCACGGCCAAAACGTCTCATTTGGAAGGTCAAATATTCCCAGAGCCGGTAAACCCCATATTTTGCCAATTTTCATATGCTATAGTCCACATACTTTTTTGTGATCGGGAATTCAAACATAATTTTTTCCAAATTTTTCGTTGACGTCCGTTAAGACCTTAGCTATGGAGCCAATTAACCATCCCAGCCAAAATATCCCATTTTGAAGTTCAAATGTGCCTAGAGCAGGAAACCCCCAATTTTGCCGATTTTCGTGTGCTATAGTTGTGCACTTTTTGGTTAACTTGTAATTACCGTACATCATTTTAGCCTAAAATTTGACTATTGGACGTCCGTTAAGACCTTAACTATGGAGCCAGTTAGCCCTTAAGGCGAAAACGTCCTATTTTAAAGGTGAAATGTGCCCAGAACAGGAAAACCACCAATTTTGCCAATTTTCGTGTGTTATAGTCCATCGACTTTTTGGTGATTTGGAATTTTGAAATGATATTTGTCAAAATTATTCTTGGAGGTCTGTTAAGACCTCATGGCCAAAACATCCCATTTGAAAGGTCAAATGTGCCACAGAGCAGGAAACCCCCCAATTTTACCGATTTTCGTGTGCTATAGTCCATGGACTTTTGGGAGATCTGGAATTTCGACATAATTTTCGTCAAAAATTTTCTTGGATGTCCGTAAAGACGTCAGTTATGGAGCCAGTTAGCCCTCACGGCCAAAACATCCCATTTGAAAGGTCAAATGTGCCACAGAGCAGGAAAACCCCCAATTTTGTCGATTTTCGGTTTTATAGTACATGGACTTTTTGGTGATCTGGAATTTAGACATGGTTTTTACCTAAATTTTTTGTGGACGACCGTTAATACCTTAGCTATGTAGCTAGTTAGACCTCACGGCCAAAATATCCCATTTTAGTTAGACCTCACGACCAAAATATCTCATTTTGAAGGACAAATCTACCCCGGATCTGGTAAACACCCCATTTTGCCGATTTTCGTGTGCTATAGTCCATGGACTTTTTGGTGATCTAGAATTCCAAACTTATTTTTGAAAAACGTTTTCGTGGACGTCCGTTAAGACCATAACTATGGAGCCAGATAGCCCACACGGCCAAAACGTTCCATTTTGAAGGTTAAATGTGTAACAGAGCAGGAAAACCCCAATTTTGCCGATTTTCATATGCTATAGTCCATGGACTTTTTGGTGAATTGGAATTCTAACATAATTTTTGCCAAAATTTTTCGTAGACATCATTTAAGACCTTAGCTATGGAGCCAGTTAGCCCTCACAGCATAAACGTCCCATTTTGAAGGTCAAATGTACCCAGAGCAGAAAAACCTCCAATTTTGCCAT
Organism: Solanum tuberosum; assembly: GCF_000226075.1. Classification (NCBI taxonomy): domain Eukaryota; kingdom Viridiplantae; phylum Streptophyta; class Magnoliopsida; order Solanales; family Solanaceae; genus Solanum; species Solanum tuberosum. The sequence continues at coordinate 4,966 of NW_006240161.1, forward strand.
TTTCGTGTGCTATAGTCTATGGACTTTTTAGAGCAGGAAAAACCCCAATTTTGTTGATTTTAGTATGCTATAGTCCACGGACTTTTTGGTGATTTGGAATAGCGACATAATTTTTGCCAATATTTTTCGTGGACGACCGTTCAGACCTTATTTATGGATCCAGTTAGCATTCATGACCAAAACATTCTATTTTTAAGGTGAAATCTGCCCCAGAGTAGGTAAACCCCCCATTTTGCCGATTATCATGTGCTATAGTCAATGGAATTTTTGGTGATCTAGAATTCCGAACTTATTTTTGCAAAACGTTTTTGTGGATGTCCGTTAAGACCTTAACTATGGAGCCAGTTAGTCCACACGGCCAAAACGTTCCATTTTGAAGGTTAAATGTGCCCAGAGCAGGAAAACCCCAATTTTGCCGATTTTCGTGTGCTATAGTCCATTGACTTTTTGGTGATCTGGATTTCCGACATAATTTTTGCCAAAATTTTCGTGGACGTCCGTTGAAACCTTAGCTATAGAGCCAATTAGCCTTCACGGCCAAAATGTCCCAATTTAAAGGTCAAATGTTCCCCAGAGAAGGAAAACCCCCAATTTTACCAATTTTCGTGTGCTATATAGTCCATGAAATTTTGGTGATCTGGAATTCTGACATAATAATTGTCAAAATTATTCGTGGACGTCTGTTAAGACCTTATCTATGGATCCAGTTAACCCTCACGCCTAAAACGTCCCATTTTAAAGTTCAAATATGCCATAGAGCAGGAAAACCCCAAATTTGGCCGATTTTCGTTTGCTATAGTTTATGGACTTTTTGGTGAACTGGAATTCCGACATCATTTTTGCCAAAAATGTTCGTGGACGTCCGTTAAGACCTTAGCTATGGATCCAGTTAGGCCTTTTGGCCAAAACGTCCGATTTTAAAGGTCCAATGGGCCCCGGATCAGGTAAACGTTCCATTTTAAAGGTCAAATGTGCCACAGAGCAGGAAAACCCCAATTTTGCCGATTTTCGTATGCTATAGTCCATG
>NW_006240161.1:6059-7344 GCF_000226075.1 Solanum tuberosum
TATGGAGAAAGTTATTCTACACGGCCAAAAGGTCCCTTTTTAAAGGTCAAATGTGCCCCAGAGAAAGAAAACCCCTAATTTTGCCGATTATCGTGTGCTATAGTCCATGGACTTTTTGGCGATATAGAATTCCGACATCAATATTGAAAAAAGTTTTCGTGGACGTCAGTTAAGACCTTAGCTATGGAGCCAGTTAGCCCTCACGGCCAAAACATACCATTTTGAAGGTCAAATCTACCCCGGATCTGGTAAATCCCCCATTTTGACGATTATCATGTGCTATATAGTCAATGGACTTTTTGGTGATCTAGAATTCCGAACTTATTTTTGCAAAACATTTTTGTTGACGTCCGTTAAGACCTTAGCTATGGATCCAGTTAGCCCTCACGGCCAAAACATCCCATTTGAAAGGTCTAATGTGCCACAGAGCAGGAAAACCCCCAATTTTGTCGATTTTCGTGTTTTATAGTCCATGGACTTTTTGCTAATCTTGAATTTCGACATAATTTTTGCCAAAATTTTTCTTGGACGACCGTTAAAACCTTAGTTGTTGAGCTAGTTAGACCTCACGGCCAAAACATCTCATTTTGAAAGTCAAATCTGCCCCGGATCAGGTAAACCCCCATTTTGCCGATTTTCATGTGCTATAATCCATGAACTTTTTGGTGATCTAGAATTCCGAACTTATTTTTGCAAAACATTTTTGTTGACGTCCGTTAAGACCTTAACTATGGATCCAGTTAGCCCACACGGCCAAAACGTTCCATTTTGAAAGTTAAATGTGCCCCAGAGCTGGAAAACCCCCAATTTTACCAATTTTCGTGTGCTATAGTCAATGGACTTTTTGGTGATCTAGATTCCAACATAATTTTCGCAAAATTTTTTCGTGGACGACCATTAAAGCCTTAGCTAAGGAGCCAGTTAGCCCTAACGACCAAAACATCCCATTTTGAATGTCAAATCTCCCACGGATCAGGAAAACCCCCCATTTTGCCAATTTTCGTGTGATATAGTTTATTGACTTTTTGGTGATCTGAAATTCGGACATAATTTTTGCTAATATTTTTCGTGGACGTCTGTTAAAACCTTAACTATGGAATGGAGCTAGTTAGCCCTCACGGCCAAAACGTCCCATTATGAAGGTCAAATGTGCACCAGAGCAGGTAAACCCCCCATTTTGCCAATTTTCGTGTGATATAGTTTATTGACTTTTTGGTGATCTGAAATTCGGACATAATTTTTGCTAATATTTTTCGTGGACGTCCGTTAAAACCTTAACTATGGA
>NW_006240161.1:7539-11408 GCF_000226075.1 Solanum tuberosum
AGCAGGTAAACCCCACATTTTGCTGATTTTCGTGTGCTATAGTCATTGGACTTTTTGGTGATATGGATTTCCGAAATAATTTTTGCCAAATTTTTTCGTGGACGTCCGTTAAGACCTTTGCTATTGAGCCAGTTAGCCCTCACGACCAAAACGTCCCATTTAAAAGGTCAAATGTGACCTAGAGTAGGAAAACCTCAATTTTGCTAATTTTCGTGTGGTATAGTCCATGTACTTTTTGGTGAACTGGAATTCTGACATAATTTATGCAAAAAATTTTCGTGGACGACCGTTAAGACCTTAGCTATAGAGCCAGTTAGCCCTCACGACCAAAACATACCATTTTGAAGGTCAAATCTGCCACGGATCTGGTAAACCCCCATTTTGCCGATTATCATGTGCTATAGTCAATGGACATTTTGGCGATCTAGATTTCCGAACTCATTTTTGCAAAAAGTTTTCGTGAAATCCGTTAAGACCTTAGCTATGGAGCCAATTAGCCCTCACGGCCAAAACGTCCCATTTAGAAGGCCAAATGTGCCCCAGAGCAGGTAAGCCCCCCATTTTGTCGATTTTCGTGTGCTATTGTTCATGAACTTTTTGGTGATCTAGAATTTCGACATAATTTTTGCCAAAATTTTTCTCGGACGTCTGTTAAGACCTTAGCTATGGAGCAATTTAGCCCTCACGGCCAAAACGTCCCATTTTAAAGGTCAAATATTCCCAGAGCAGGTAAACCCCACATTTTGCCAATTTTCGTGTGTTATATTCCACATACCTTTTTGTGATCGGGAATTCAAACATAATTTTTTCCAAATTTTTTCGTGGACGTCTGTTAAGACCTTAGCTATGGAGCCAATTAGCCATCACAGCCAAAACATCCCATTTTGAAGGTCAAATGTGCTCAGAGTAGGAAAACCCCTAATTTTGCTGATATTCGTGCGCTATAGTCTATGGACTTTTTGGTGATCTGGAATTCCGATATCATTTTTGCCAAAAGTTTTTCGTGGACGTCTGTTAAGACCTTAGATATGGAGCCAGTTATCCCTCACGGCCTAAACGCCCCATTTTGAAGGTCAAATATGCCCCAGAGCAGGAAAAACCCCTATTTTGCTAATTTTCGTGTGCTATATTCCATAGACTTTTTGGTGATTTGGAATAGCGACATAATTTTTGCCAAAATTTTTCGTGGACGACTGTTCAGACCTTATTTATGGAGCCAGTTAATATTCATGGCAAAAACATCCTATTTTTAAGGTGAAATCTGCCCCAGAGTAGGTAAACCCCCCATTTTGCCGATTATCATGTGCTATAGTCCATGGAATTTTTGGTGATTTATTATTCTGATATAATATTTGCCAAAAATTTTCGTGGACGACCGTTCAGACCTTATTTATGGAGCCAGTTAATATTCATGGCAAAAACATCCTATTTTTAAGGTGAAATCTGCCCAGAGTAGGTAAACCCCCCATTTTACCGATTATCATGTGCTATAGTCCATAGAATTTTTGGTGATTTGGAATTCTGATATAATTTTTAACAACATTTTTCGTGGACGTCCGTTAAGACCTTACCTTTGGAGCCAGTTAGCCCTCACGACCAAAACGTCCCATTATAAAGGTCAAATATTCACCAGAACAGGAAAACCCCGAATTTTGCTGATTTTCGTGTGCTATAGTCCATGGACTTTTTGGTGATATGGAATTCTGACATAATTTTTAACAACATTTTTCGTAGACGTCCGATAAGACCTTAGCTATGGGGCCAGTTAGACTTCACGGCCAAAACGTCCCCTTTTGAAGGTCAAATGTTCCCCAGAGCAGGTAAACCCCCCATTTTGCTGATTTTTGTACACTATTGTCCACAGGCATTGTTGTGATCTAGAATTCTGACGTAAGTTTTCCCAAAGTGTTTCGTGGACGTCCGTTAAGACCTTAGCTATGGAGCCAGTTAGCCCTCGCGGCCACAACATCCCATTTTAAAGGTCAAATGTGCCCAAAGCAGGAAAACCCCCTATTTTGCCGATTTTCGTGTGATATAGTCAATGGATTTTTTGGTGATCTGGGTTCCGACATAATTTTGGTCAAAAATTTTCATGAACATCCGTAAAGACGTGACCTATGGAGCCAGTTAGCCCTCACGGCCAAAACATTCCATTTGAAAGGTCAAATGTGCCATAGAGCAGGGAAACCCCCAATTTTGTCGATTTTCGTGTTTTATAGTCCATGGACTTTTTGGTGATCTGAAATTTCGACATAATTTTTGCCAAAAATTTTCGTGGACGATCGTTAAATCTTAGTTATTCAGCTAGTTAGACCTCACGGCCAAAACATCCCATTTTGAAGGTCAAATCTTCCCCGGATCAGGTAAGCCCCATATTTTGCCAATTTTCGAGTGCTATAGTCCATGGACTTTTTGGTGATCTAGAGTTCCGAACTTATTTTTGCAAAACGTTTTCCTGGACGTTCGTTAAGACCTTAACTATGGAGCCAGTTAGGCCACACGGCCAAAACGTTCCATTTTGATGGTTAAATGTGCCCAGAGCAGGAAAACCCCAATTTTGCCGATTTTCGTGTGCTATAGTCCATTGACTTTTTGGTGATCCGGAATTCTGACATAATTTTTGCCAAAATTTTCATGGACGTCCATTGAAACCTTAGCTATGGAGCCAGTTAGCCTTCACGGCCAAAACCTCCCATTTTAAAGGTCAAATGTTCCCCAGGGAAGGAAAACCCCCAATTTTGCCGATTTTCGTGTGCTATAGTCCATGGACTTTTTGGTGATCCGGAATTCTGACATAATATTTGTCAAAATTATTCGTGGACGTTTGTTAAGACCTTATCTATGGATCCAGTTAACCCTCACGCCCAAAACGTCCCATTTTAAAGGTCAAATATGCCACAAAGCAGGAAAACCCCAAATTTTGCCGATTTTTGTGAGCTATAGTTTATGGACTTTTTGGTGAACTGGAATTCAGACATCATTTTTGCCAAAAATTTTCGTGGACGTCCGTTAAGACCTTAGCTCTAGAGCTAGTTAACCCTTCCAGCCAAAACGTCCTATTTTAAAGGTCCAATGTGCCCCAGAGCAGGAAAACCCCCAATTTTGCCGATTTTCGTGTACTATAGTCCATTGACTTTTTGGTGATCTGGAATTCTGACATAATTTTTCCAAAATTTTCGTGGACGATCGTTAAGACCTTAGCTATGGATCCAGTTAACCCTCACTGCCAAAACATACTATTTTGAAGGTCAAATCTGCCCCGGATCTGGTAAACCCCTCATTTTCACGATTATCATGTGCTATAGTCCATGGACTTTATGGTGATCTAGATTTTCAAACACATTTTTGCAAAAAGATTTCGTGGACGTCCGTTAAGACCTTAGCTATGGAGCCAGTAAGCCCTCACGGCCAAAACGTCCCATTTTGAAGGTCAAATGTGCCCCAGAGCATGTAAACCCCCCATTTTGCCGATTTTCGTGTGCTATAGTCCATGGACTTTTTGGTGATCTGGAATTCTGACATAATATTTGCCAAACTTTTTCGTGGACATCCATTAAGACCTTAACTATTGAGCCAGTTAGCCTTCACGGCCAAAACGTCCCTTTTTAAAGGTCAAATGTTCCCCAGAGAAGGAAAACCCCTAATTTTGCCGATTATCGTGTGCTATAGTCCATGGAGTTTTTGGCGATAGAGAATTCTGACATCATTATTGAAAAAAGTTTTCATGGACGTCCGTTAAGACCTTAGCAATGAATCCAGTTAGCCCTCACGGCCACAGCGTCACATTTTAAAGGTCAAATGTCCCAGAGCAGGAAAACCCCCAATTTTGCCGATTTTCATGTGCTATAGTCCATGGACTTTTTAGTGAT
>NW_006240161.1:11463-11706 GCF_000226075.1 Solanum tuberosum
ATCAGCTATGGAGCCAGTTAGCCCTCACGACCAAAACATCCCATTTGAAAGGTCTAATGTGCCTCAGAGCAGGAAAACCCCCAATTTTGTCGATTTTCGTGTTTTATAGTCCATGGACTTTTCGGTGATCTGGATTGCGACATAATTTTTGCCACAATTTTTCGTGGACGACCGTTAAAACCTTAGTTGTTGAGCTAGTTAGACCTCACGGCCAAAACATCCCATTTTGAAGGGCAAATGTGC
>NW_006240161.1:11868-12705 GCF_000226075.1 Solanum tuberosum
GTCCGTTAAGACCTTAACTATGGAGCCAGTTAGCCCACACGGCCAAAATGTTCCACTTCGAAGGTTAAATGTGCCTTAGAGCAGGAAAACCCCCAATTTTATCGATTTTCGTGTGCTATAGTCCATTGACTTTTTGATGATCCGGAATTTCGACTTAATTTTTGCCAAAATTTTTGTGGACGTCTGTTGAAACCTTAGCTATGGATCCAGTTAGCCTTCACAGCCAAAACGTCCCATTTTAAAGGTCAAATGTTTCCCAGAGAAGGAAAACCCCCAATTATACCAATTTTCGTGTGCTATAGTCCATTGACTTTTTGATGATCCGGAATTTCGACTTAATTTTTGTCCAAAATTTTTGTGGACGTCTGTTGAAACCTTAGCTATGGATCCAGTTAGCCTTCACAGCCAAAACGTCCCATTTTAAAGGTCAAATGTTTCCCAGAGAAGGAAAACCCCCAATTATACCAATTTTCGTGTGCTATAGTCCATGAACTTTTGGGTGATCTGGATTTATGACATAATATTTGTTAAATTTATTCGTGGACGTCTGTTAAGACCTTATCTATGGATCCAGTAAATACTCACGCCCAAAACGTCCCATTTTAAAGGTCAAATATGCTACAGAGCAGGAACACCCCAAATTTTGCCAATTTTCGTGTGCAATAATTTATTGACTTTTTGGTGAACTGGAATTTCGACATCATTTTTGCAAAAAAATTTCATAAATGACTGTTAAGACCTTAGATATGGAACCAGTTAGCCCTAACGGCCAAAACATCCATTTTGAATGTCAAATCTTCCCCGGATCAAGTAAACCCCCCATTTTGCCGATATTCG
>NW_006240161.1:12962-15077 GCF_000226075.1 Solanum tuberosum
TTTGGTGATCTGGAATTCTCGAACTCATTTTTTTAAAAAAATTCGTGAACATCCGTTAAGACCTTAGCTATGGAGCCAATTAGCCCTCACGGCCAAAACGTCTCATTTTGAAGGTCAAATGTGCCCAGAGCAGGACAACCCCTAATTTTACCGATTTTCGTGTGCTATAGTCCATGGACTTTTTGGTGATCTAGAATTTTGACATCATTTTTTCAAAAAGTTTTCATGGACGTCCGTTAAGACAGTAGGTATGAAGCCAGTTATCCCTCACGGCCAAAACGTCATATTTTAAGGTCAAATGTGCCCAGAGCAGGACAACCCCTAATTTTACCGATTTTCGTGTGCTATAGTCCATGGACTTTTGGGTGATCTAAAATTCCGAACTCATTTTTAAAAAAAGATTTCGTGGACATCCGTTAAGACCTTAGCTATGGAGCCAGTTAGCCCTCACGGCCAAAACGTCCCATTTTGAAGGTCAAATGTGCCCAGAGCAGGAAAACCCCCAATTTTGCTGATTTTCGTGTGCTATAGTCCATGGACTTTTGGGTGATCTAAAATTCCGAACTCATTTTTAAAAAAAGATTTCGTGGACATCCGTTAAGACATTAGCTAGTGAGCCAGTTAGCCCTCATGGCCAGAACGACACTTTTTGAAGGTCAATGGTGGCCCAGAACAAGTAAACCCCCCATTTAGTCGATTTTCGTGTGCAATAGTCCATGGACTTTTCTGTGATTTAGGAATTCTTACATAATTATTGCCTAAATATTTCGTGGGCGACAATTAAGACTTTAGCTATGGAGCTAGTTAGCCCTCACGGCCAAAACGACCCATTTAAAAGGTCAAATGGGACCCAGAGTAGGAAAACCGCAATTTTGCCGATTTTCGTGTGGTATAGTCGATGGACTTTTTGATAAACTGGAATTCCGACATAATTTTTGATTTTTTTTTTCGTGGATGACCGTTAAGACCTAAGCTATGGAGCCAGTTAGCCCTCACGGCCAAAACATCCCATTTTGAAGGTCAAATATTCCCCGGATCTGGTAAACCCTCCATTTTGACAAATTTCGTTCGCTATAATCCATCGACTTTTAGGTGATCTGGAATTCCGACATAATTTTTGCAAAAAAATTTCGTGGATGTCCGTCAAGACCTTAGCTATGGAGCCAGTTAGCACTCACGGTCAAAACGTCCCATTTTGAGGGTCAAATGTTCCCCAGAGCAGGTAAACCCCCCATTTTGCCAATTTTCGTGTGCTATAGTCCATGGACTTTTTGGTGATCTGAATTTTCCGACATAATTTTTGCCAAAAATTTTCGTCGACATCCGTTAAAACCTTACCTATGTATCCAGTTAGCCTTCACGGCCAAAACGTCCCATTTTAAAGGTCAAATGTGCCCAGAGCAGGAAAACTCCCAATTTTACCGATTTTCGGGTGCTATATTCCATGGACTTTTAGGTGATCTGAAATTCTGACATAATTTTTGCTAAAAAAATTTGTGGACGTCCATTAAGACCTTAGCTATGGAGCCAGTTAGCCCTCACAACCAAAACAAACCATTTTGAAGGTTAAATGTTCCCCGGATCTGGTAAACCCCCCATTTTACCGAGTAGCATGTGCTATAGTCCATGGACTTTTTAATGATATAGAATTCCGAACTCATTTCTGCAAAAAGATTTCATGAACATCCGTTAAGACCTTAGCTATGGAGCCAGTTAGCCCTGACGGCTAAAACGTCCCATTTTGAAGGTCAAATGTGCCCCAAAGCAGGTAAACCCCCAATTTTTCCGATTTTCGTGTGCTATAGTATATGGACTTTTTGGTGATCTAGAATTTTGACATCATTTTATCAAAAAGTTTTCGTGGACATCCGTTAAGACCTTAGCTAGTGAGCCAGTTAGCCCTCATGGCCAAAACGACACTTTTTGAAGGTCAAATGTGGCCCGTAACAGGTAAACCCCCCATTTAGCCGATTTTCGTGTGCAATAGTCCATGCACTTTTTGGAGATTTAGGAATTCTGACATAATATTTGCCAAAATATTTCGTGGGTGACCATTAAGACCTTAGCTATGGAGCAAGTTACCCCTCACGGCCAAAACGTCCAATTTTGAAGGTC
>NW_006240161.1:15261-15454 GCF_000226075.1 Solanum tuberosum
AGCCAGTTAGCCTTCACGGCCAAAACATCCCATTTTGAAGGTCAAATGTTCCTCGAATCTGGTAAACACTCCATTTTGCCAATTTTCGTTTGCTATAATCCATGGAATTTTAGGTGATCTGGAATTCCGACAAAATTTTTGCAAACAATTTTCGTGGACGTCCGTTAAGACCTTAGCTATGAAGCCAGTTAAC
>NW_006240162.1:0-2163 GCF_000226075.1 Solanum tuberosum
TCCTTTTTCTTTATATTTTCCACTTTGATAAGCACAATTTTTTTCATCTATCTTGTCGCTGTATTTATTGGGTCGAGCTTTTAACACGGCTCCCCATCCTTGGAAACTACCATCGGCTTCAATTATTAAATAATCAGTTTCTAGTGGTATACTTAATTCTGGAATATTTTTAACTTTTTCTTTAATTTGTTGGACTAATTTAATGTCTTCTATATTGAAGTGTTTTTGCCCTTTGCTACCTGTTTTAGAGTATAGTGGTCCTGCTAGTTTTCCTAAATCTTTAATAAAATTCCTAGCGTAGTTTACTAGTCCTAAAAACTTTTGTAAATCTTTTGTATTGTCTAATCTATCCGGCATATCTAATACTTTTGTTGCTATATGTGGTTGTAATTTAATTTTACCTTCTCCTAATGTTACTCCTAGGAAATTTATATGGTTCTTACATAATTCCATTTTCTTTTTACTTACTATTATTCCATTTTTCACAAATAATCTGAACACTGTCTGTAGATGTCCTAAATGTTCTTTAATATCTTTACTAAATATTAAAATATCATCTACATACACTAAGACAAACCTTTTATAGTCACCAAATATAGTGTCCATTTTTCTTTGGAATATTGGAGGGGCAGTTTTTAGTCCAAATGGCATGGCTAACCATTCAAAATGTCCTTCCGGGCATGTGAATGCTGTCCATTCTATACTTTCTTCATGCATTTTTACCTGCCAATATCCTGACTTACAATCGAATTTACTAAATATTCTTTTTCCTTGGATTCGATTGATTAATTCATTTTTATCAGGTAATTTATATGCATCAGTTCTTGTATTATCATTAAGTTTTTTGTAATTAATTACTATTCTTGCTTTATCTCTTACTATTTCACTATGATTTCTAACCATAAATGCTGCTGATCTATGTTTTGATGTAGATCTTCTTATTACTCCTAAATTCAGTAATTCTTTTACTTGTACACTAAAGTCTTCCAAGTCTTGATTAGTTGCTTCAATGGCAGCTGTTTTTATTATGTATTCAGGGTTTATGATATTTAATTTACACACTACTTTATTATTTTCCCAGTATTTTAAAGGTTTTTCTCCTATTATTTCCATTTCGTCTAATATTCTTACTATGTTTTCTAAGTCCTTAGGACTTCTAATTGTACCTATCCTGTTGATTCCTGTTTGGAAATTATAGAATTCATTTTCTACTTCTATTAAAGTATAATCTTTTTCTCTTATATCATATTCTTCTTCTTCCTCGTATTGTTCTGTTTGGCCTAAATCTTTACAACATTGGCTTTTATCGTTGTAGTTTTTACAACATATCTGTGAACTATTATTTTCAGAAGTATTATTTTCAGAAGTGCTTGGAGATATACCAGCTTGTCTTCCTTTTGTTTCAAAATTAATAGTTTGTACTGGTGTATAAGTAAGATGCTTAAAGAATATTACCCCATCTCTTGTAATTAATGTTCCTCCGTTATTTTGTATCATAAATTTTAATCCTAATACAAAATCTACATTTATGTTTAGATCTCTTACCCATATCCTGTCAAGTGTATACATTGGTTTATAAAATTCATTACATGTATTAATAAAACTTACTTGAGTTTTTCCGATATAATGTTGGTAGGTATTATATGTTCCATCCATTTGCATTGCTGCAATTGGCTTGTCTAATGTCCTGATTAATTTTGGGGGTAAAATCCTTTTATTTATTATACTACCTGTACATCCTGTGTCTACTAATGCTAAAGTTTCTAACTCAATATCTTGTATTTTAAGTCTGGCTAAGACTTTAATAGTAGTGAATTTTTTATCTTCATTACATATGAAATTCTCATAATGGTTTTCTCTAGTTTCTATGTTCATTAATTCTGCTTCTTGGGTAGATGTGTTGTACATCCCCCATTCTTCTGTTTTTTGAACTGATTCTGTATTACATTTTTGTTTTCCTTTTTCTAAAGACATTACCTTTTGCTCGAGTTCGTTTATTCTATTTTCTAATGTTATTAGTCTTAAATTTATTGTATCATTATTTATATCTATCTTTTCACGTCCTTTTATTTTTATTTTTAACAGGTTTTCTATGCATGTGATACATCCTTCAGCATAGCAAAACTTACATTTTGCCCTTTTTTCTCTACTTGGATACCATTT
>NW_006240162.1:8023-9136 GCF_000226075.1 Solanum tuberosum
ATTATTTAAGTATTGGATTTTTCTATCTAGTTCTAATTGTTGTGATTTTAGGAAATCAAAGTTTTGTTCTAATCTTTCTAATATCTTATGTTGTTTATTTTGAGTTATTTTGTTTGTTTCTAGTAGTCTTACGATATTCTTTTCTTTTTCTTGTATTTTTTCAGTAAAGTTTATTATAAGATCTATTATAGTATTGTATTGCTTATCTTCTGAATGTAAAAAGGTGTTCTCCTTGACTAAAATTGCACCTTATTACTGAATTTTCTTTTAATATTCTGTATTTCTTTTCAGGGTAAATTCTTAAGTCTAGGTATTCTAATTGCTTTAATGAATCTATTCTTGCTATTTTATCCTAACGGAATATTTATTTTATTAATACGTTCCCTTTGATATTGTATTCTACTATTTGCGTATTGGATATCACTATCAATGCTATGTAATTCCCACCTTAGAGCACTTAATAATTCTGTATTGACTAGTGTTTGTCTGTTTACTGAGTATAAGCCTCCGTGTTTACAAAGTCTATCAGCTAAGTCTCTTGTCTCTAGTACTTGTAAATATATACTTATTGCTTGTTTTAATTTTAACAATTCTGATTTTATTTGTATTTCTCTGTATAAATACCAATATCCTAGTCGTAGTTGATTAGCAAAAGGATGTTTTTTCATATATTATTTCTATCTTGCTCTTAACTGTGTAATAAATTTATATTCTAATCGAGATATTATTTCTATTAGAAAATCTAACCTTATATTGTCTTCTTTAGTCTTATTCAATCTCTTGTATTCTAAATATAGACTTTTTAACTTTCTTTTAGTTTCTAAATGTGTCTGAGTACTACGTAGCGGTCTTCTCATTAAATGATTACTTCCAACAACTTCTCGCTCTGATACCAAAAGATGAAATTACTGGCACGAAAGATTGGAAATTACAGAAAATACAGAAAATACTGGAAAAGATGATAGGAAATTACAGAAAATACTCGCCCACTTTAAATACAACAAAAATACAGAAAAAAATATAGACAGATTTTAGCAAATAAAAAACACAGAACTTAAATATAGTGGCGACCACAGTTATTTAATATATATATATATATATATATATATATAT
>NW_006240162.1:10344-15371 GCF_000226075.1 Solanum tuberosum
TATATATATATTAAATGAGTGTCACTACAAGCATTGAATATAAAAAAAAATCTCTAACTTTTGAATTTTGTGCATAACTATGTTTGAATATAATTCAAGTACTTTTTTTCCTCACCATGATTTAACACAAATATATTTTGATTTATTTATTTCTACTCCATTATATAGTCATTTATACAAAAGAAAAGTCACATAATTTATGATCGAGTAGACTTAATATTTATTGGTTGAATCAATAATATTGTTATAAAATCATGGAATTTAATATGAAACTATGATAATTATATTTTTTGTTTAACTAAAGCTTTTCATATCAATTTTTATGTTTTCATCTTTTTTATCAGTAATTTTAAATTGAAAATGCAGCATGAGACTTTTTTTTATTAATATTTTTCAAAGATATGAAAACCATTTGATGTCATTTCTTAGAATTATCAATCAAGATATATAAACAAAAATAGGCACGATATATCTTTGGATAATCATAATAAATACTTTCTCTCAAACTTCTTCTTCATTATTTCATATATTATGAATAATACTCTTAATAACATTCCTTAGTGCAGAAGCAACGGCGACGGAGTCCACGACAATCGCCACCGGTAAATCCTTCAGTCTCACAGACGGAGGCACAATTTCGATCGGTAAGACATGGTCCCTTGAATCGTTGGCTCGGCGACTCACAAATTCTTGCCTCTATAATTCTCATTGGTCCCATTTCTATATAATAATAATAAAATGCCTCAATGTTAGTCACTTAATAAAAGGTCGATCCACGATTTAAATTTAATAGATGACCAACAAATGAAAAAAAAAAGAAAAGAAAAGAAGTTAACAACTTATTCAAGCTAGTTGATTTCAAATATCGAATACTTAATTTTTTTATAAAAAAAAATTAAAATTAGATAAAGAGGAAAAGACGAACTAGTGTCCATGACAAGCATTGCTAGGAATAATACAGTAGCGAAGAAGCGCATGGAGTGAGCCATTTTCACAGAAATCTTTTAAGGAATTTTTGTTAATGAGATGGATGAATAAAGGAAGCATGAGGATCTCTTATATAGATAAAATATATTTATTATCATTTAATGAGGATTTTATAATTACTCTTATTTTCATTTGATAGTCAATTTTATTTAAATTATAAAGTAAATAGAGATAAGATGAAAGTTAATATATGAAGCTTGAAGATTAAAGTAAGGATAAATTACTTAAATACACATCTTTATTTTTCATAATTTCCATTATTCTCTATCATTTTAAAATATCTCCAAAATCCCTCTTTTTCCTCCCAAACCCCACTGTTCCAGATACATAAAGTTTCAACACTCAAAACACACGTTTCTCTTCCTAATTTCACTCCTTTAATCTCTCCCTATTTCACTTCCTCGATCTCTTCCTATTTTCATTCCCTCAATCTTTACTTCCTTCATTTTTAAATTTTCAAATTTGTTCTCTCTCCATAACTTTTTCCAAGAATCCAAGTAAGTTTTCACTCCACAATTTTTTCCAAAGAACTATCGGATCTCCTCCCTTTCCACATTCACAAAATGTATAAGGAAAAGGTGAAAGAGATGATGTATCCCCATTGTTCCTTGCAATAAAATCATTTCCAGGGATCCTCTTTTGCTGGTGAAATCACTTTCCATTGTTGACAGTGAAAAAAAGATACAGAAGTTGATATAGAGCAAAGATAAAAGTGTAGGGAGATTTCTTCGTCATTTTTTTTTTCTTTCAACATATCAATTGTTGATTTTTTTTGATTTTTTGTTGTTCATCCTTTATAATACATATGAGTTCAGATTTTAATATATCTAGTGGATTTTGTTTCTTAAACTAATGTATAATGCCTTCGTTGATTTTCAATGCATCTTGTTTATTTTGATTCTTAAATTAGCCTTTGTTAGTGCCATCACTGATCTGATACATCACTGTTACAATAACTTTTGTTTTATGCAATGTATCATATTCATATTTAAGGTGTTGATACATAACCCTAATGTTGTTGAATATTCGATTAGTTTTATCATATTCAATATAAATGTTGTTGATACATAAACACTACCTAATGTATCATCTACATGTATCAATGCTCTTTAATGTATCATCAATCTTAGTCAAATTTAAAAGGCTATTAGCCAGTAACAAATCAATTGTGTGTTATGTATCTGCACTCTTTAATATTTGTTCAATCTTACCCAACTTAGAATGCGATGTATATATACATTTACCCAATAATAATCTTGATACGTAAATCATAATTTTCTATAACTGAAGCACTATGTATCAGATCCAACAATAGGTAAATAATACATATTCATTCTTTGGCAAACTAGAACTACATGTATATGATACTTAATAACTACCACACAGTAATGTATCGATCTAAAAATCTTTACTTCTCTAATGTATCTGATAGGATTACAATACTTAGCAATTTACTAAATATTTTAGGAATGGTAATGTATCATGAGTAATGTATCTTTTTTTCCACAACGTCCACAAGGTATCTCATCTAGTTGAAATCTACCACAATTACATATTTTTCGCTTAAGGCAAACAATGTATTTTCTTCCAGCATCAAACTAACACATAGCAACACAATTTTGTAACCATCTTGTAACATGTACCAAATACATTACAGTAACCAATGATACAACCATTCAACAAAATCCAAGATGGATATATATTTATGTATCATCCACACTTGTTTCTCGATCAAAACAAGTATTTTACATATCTTGATTATTACACTATTTATATGTACAATATACACAACAATAGTCTGAACTCTGATATATTTATATAAATTTGTGATACACACTCGATATTCAAAACATATTTGATCCATCTCAATTGTTAATTCATTTATTACATGTATCATATACAATATATTATGATGACACATTTTTATACAAATCCCATCCAGATACAAAATAATGACCACATCATAATTCATAGATTCAAAATTACAATACACGCGCATTGTTTACCACTAATGTATCATGACTTACATATTCACATCAAAACGACAAACAAAACAATGACTCTAAGCTTTTTTTTGATATTGATCACTAGATTTTGTTTCTGTCGAAGAAAAATGTCTAAAGGTAATAATGACCATTGCTTTGTTTTAGTCCTTACAGTACCAAAGCTTCAGGTAACACTACAGTTTGCACAACATCAAGCAATTAAACTCGAAGTTTATTAACTACAATATGGTTCAACACGCTGTATATGCGCTTCACTTGATCAACAACAACCCCAATTTAGAAAGGCTCTGATTGATGGTACGTCTTATTTTTTATTAAATAGGCTGAATTGTTACTGCTTCATTTGACAATTAATCATAAGCCCTCCTTTTCAGTTCTTAAGGTGTAATGATTCTAAGGATGTTGTGGAGCGTTTTATTCTTCACTTGTAATCCCAAATAATGACATATAATTCTCAAAAGGGTGGATATATATAAAACTGGTTTTGTTTTCTGAATTGGAATTTATGAAGCATATATTGGCATCTGCAACTGCACTTGAGAAAATGCGTTGTTAGCAATGTTAGCAACTTCTCAGATTCATTAATTTTCTCTGAACAAGAAATGAATTAACTTTTCAGAAATCAAATTAAATTTTAATAAAAGAAAGATGAAAAAGGGGAATAGAAACTTACTAGTTGACAGAGGGGTCTTGTTAGCAATGTTAGCAGCACCCAAGGTTCGTCCAATCAGATTTGTGTGATACATTGATTTCAAATTACTCAACGATTTCAAATTGATGATTCAAAATCGTGAATCGTTTGTCCAATCATCTATAACGCCGGATTTGAGATTCAAGATTTTGAATTGATGGAGAAGATGAAATTTTGATTTTTGAATTTTGTGAAGTTGTTACATATTGGAATAGATTGATATCAATGCAATCTATGTGATTTGTGGGAAAAGAAAATCAGCACTGCGTGATTTGTGGAAATAGAAAATCAGTTTTGTGTGATTTTGGGAAAGAAAATCAGTTTTACATTAATATTCCATATTAAGCGCAACAGACAAGTTTATAATGTATCATATATAATGTATCCGGATAAAATTTATGTATTCGGATTGTTGATTTTTTAAGGGATTTTTGTAAAATGAAAAAGAGTAGGGATAAATGTAATTTAAGGTCTAACACTATGGAATTTAGATAAATTATACTTAAAGTAATCCCACTACATTGATGAGGGGGATTGGGCCCTAAAATAATAAGATATGGGCCACAAAAGAGAAATTAAGGCTTGCCCAACAACCAGCCCATATTAGACTTCAATTCTATGGCGC
Source organism: Solanum tuberosum (assembly GCF_000226075.1). Lineage (NCBI taxonomy): Eukaryota > Viridiplantae > Streptophyta > Magnoliopsida > Solanales > Solanaceae > Solanum > Solanum tuberosum. Next base: position 14,654 of record NW_006240162.1, read on the forward strand.
AATTAATCTAGATTAGTAAGACAATATAAGGGAGAAGAATGGAGTATAGCATTACTTTAGAGTACAATCATACTCCTCCGAGATAGAAAGTTGCCTATTTTGTAGGGTAAAATACATATTTTTTCATGGATTGTTTTCGTTTTAGGGTGTTCTTTAATTTTTGTCTATGAATGATCATTCAATTAAAATTTGTGGATCAAATACTTTTATGTATGACCTAATTCACTTACCATAAGTTTAGAAAGTTTTTGCCTTACTCAACCTAAGTTCTGTAAGAATTAGGTTATGCGGCATAAGTTGTGTAGTGTTTCTATGACATAATTCACTCAGCGTAAGTTTTATGGGAATTAAGTTATGTAGTATGGCATAGCTTATTATACCTTTTATAACATAACTTGTGGTATATTATGATACGAAAATATAAAATTATATCGAGCGAAAAGTTTGTTATTTCTGTGTCATATTTTCATCAATCAATTATTTTTTACTTAAAGTGCTGAAGGGCAATAATTTAAGATCATCGTTTTTTAGGGAAAAATTAGATCACCCCAAAATGGGGACATTTGTGCAAATGATCCAGAAAATTGCAATTGACTATCTTTGGGTAATCTAGTTTACAATATATACAAAATATATAAGTTTGTATACTTATACCAAATACATATAACATGCACAACTACTATATATATTGTGTATACCTTAGTCATTATATATATAT
>NW_006240163.1:0-6361 GCF_000226075.1 Solanum tuberosum
ATCGCATAGACATACTCAGTATATACCAACTTAAAAACTTGGGCAGTTGGAGTTTTCCCGTTTGCGGCATCAATGATTCCCAAGACATATTGGCTCCAATTGTTGTAAGGAGCTTGTACAAATTGAATCCATTGTAATAACTTGCTCCAAACCTGTTGACTGTAAGGACACCTAGTATACATATGATCTCTGGATTCAAGATGAAGTCGGCACAAAACACACTTCAGCTCTATATCTAGTCCCCATTTTTTGAGTCTATCCGTGGTGTTTAGTCTGTTTTGCAGCTGCAACCACATAGTGAAGACTGCCTTTGGCCTGGCAAAGTTTTGATGTATAGGCTCTCACAAGTTCATGGGCCAATATTATATTATTAGCAATTTTTCTGCCAGGAATAAAACCTGCCTGTGCCTCACAGATCAACATAGACATAACAGGTTGGAGTCTAGCAGCTAGTACTTTCCCAATCAACTTATATAATATAGTGCAGCAAGCTATAGGTCTGAACTCTTTCACATTAAGGGGCTAGCATTTTTGGGAATTAGAGTAATAGCTGTGCAGTTGATAGGTCTATAAAGCTTACCTGTTTGGAAAAACTCTTTAGTGGCCTGTACAATATCATCTTTCAATATGTGCCAAGTCTTTTGAAAGAAGTGTGCATTGTACCCATCAATTCCAGGTGCTTTATCACCATCAATAGATTTTAAAGCATCTGCAATCTCTTGATCAGTAATATCACTGCATAGTTGGATCTTCTGCTGATGAGAGAGAAGAGGGCCCTGTTTCATCACTGTTCTATTAACTGCTGGTAACGTTGAGGAAGAAGTACCCATTAGAGATTTGTAGAAGAGAAGAATCTCATCCTTAATCTCAATGGGATCAGTGAGCTTCCTGCCTGAGAGTGACTGAATTCCTCCAAGATGTTTCTTTTGGCTTCTCTCTTTGATCACGGCAGAGAAGTACTTGGTATTTGCATCACCTAACTTGATCCATTGTGCTCTTGATTTCTGCCTGAGTGCACTTTCTTCAATAAGTGACCACTTTTCGAGATTTTGAACAGCTTTCTTTTCCAATCTATACAAGTCATCTGAACTGTGGATAGTCAGTTGTCGTTGAATGATTGCAAGCTCTTGCCTGGCCTTTGCTATCTTTAGATTAATCTCTTTGAACTCTTCTCTATTTAGTTTCTTCAATTGTGGTTTTAATGCCTTGAGTTTGAGCCAAATATTTTCCATCCCATTGAGGCTAAACTCCTTGGACCAAACCTGTTGTACAATGTCAATAAAAGTAGTGTGGTCAGCCCATATATTGAAGAATCTAAAAGGACTTTTACCAGGATGAATCATAGTGTTTAGGCTGAGTATCATTGGAGCATGGTCTGAAATGTGAGGAACGTCATATTCAAGGACCACATGACCCCATTGCAGCATCCAATCATGATTACCAAAGGCTCTATCGAGCCTGCTCCAGATCCTGTCAGTGCTAGCTTGTTTGTTGCTCCAAGTATAGTAGTCCCCACTCCATTTGAATTCAGTCAATTGCACTTGTTTAATGCACTCAGAGAAGTCTCGAATTTCAGGAAATGTGATAGGATTACCAAATAATCTTTCATCAGGTAACAATACTGCATTAAAATCTCCACATATCATCCAAGGTCCTTTAACATTTTGGGCAATAGCAACCAGATCCGACCATAAGTTCCTTCTCTGTTCTATAGTATTGAATCCATAAATCACAGTCAACCAACATTAAAATGAACCAGATCTTCCTTTTACTTGGCAATGTATCAGCTGGGCACTACTAACAATAGTCACAACTTCAAAACAACGAGGATCCCATACAATCCAAATCCTTCCGTTTGGTGCATATGAATAGTCAGTTAACATGTCCCAACCAAAAGCTATATTATCACAGATGCGTCTTGCTTTATTCTCCTTGACCTTTGTCTCCACAATACCAGCTAATTTAATGTGTTTATTACCGAGGTACTGTTTAAGCTCTTTCTGCTTATACCTCTTATTCACTCCTCTAATGTTCCAGAAAAGCCAAGTCATTTGGATATGGATCCCCCTTCTTTGTCTAGGGGAGAAGACCTTTCAATATTTTGCTCAGCTTCGAGGATCCCAAATCCATTCTTAACAAGCACAGTTCCCAGCAACGGAAAATTGTCATGGGTTAAATCAGGGCTGGCAGTAAGCTTCTCCTTCATTAGTGACTGCGGATTCACTGTTTGTTGCATACCTTGGGTCTGTAACTCCTTTGATTGTGGTAATTGTATTATCGTGGGTCTCTCTCCAGTGGTAGCTCGTGGAATAGGTCCCTTAACTTGCCATTCAAAAGAGACTTTGGCATGTTCTTTGTTCCTCCGAGGAAGGGGCCTGTGGGGTTCCTGTGGTGGCAAGCAGGTGTGGCCAACAACTTGACATGTTTGACAAAAATCAGGTCTCCAATCATAAACAACTTCTTGCAAGAACACTCGTCCACTAGGATCCATCACTGTTATTTCTTCCGGTAGATCAATTGTTACATTAACCTCAATCAACATTCGAGCAAAGGAAATACGAGATTGTTTTGTAGTGCATTGATCAGCAAAAATAGGAGAACCTATTGCACTAGCAATTTGACTAAGTGAATTCACTCCCCAGCAGTTCATTGGTAATTTTGGGAATTTAACCCATAAGGGAATTTCAGTAGGAAACTCCACACTAAAATCAAATTCAGGAGTCCAAGGTTTAAGGATAAGAGGTCGATTGTTAACGGTGTATGGCCCTGCATAAAATACCTCGTGCATATCCTCAATTGAGTGACATTTTATCACATAGTACCCTTCTTCATGGAGATACAGATCAGGTGCTGCCACATTTGCCCAATGTTGTGCAATATACCTAGACATAGCATTATAACCTGGTACTGGTCCAACGAAATAAGCAATTAAAGCACATCTCCACTTATCAGCTTCTTCTCCTAGTGGAATAGGTCCCTTAACTTGCCATTCAAAAGAGACTTTGGCATGTTCTTTGTTCCTCCGAGGAAGGGGCCTGTGGGGTTCCTGTGGTGGCAAGCAGGTGTGGCCAACAACTTGACATGTTTGACAAAAATCAGGTCTCCAATCATAAACAACTTCTTGCAAGAACACTCGTCCACTAGGATCCATCACTGTTATTTCTTCCGGTAGATCAATTGTTACATTAACCTCAATCAACATTCGAGCAAAGGAAATACGAGATTGTTTTGTAGTGCATTGATCAGCAAAAATAGGAGAACCTATTGCACTAGCAATTTGACTAAGTGAATTCACTCCCCAGCAGTTCATTGGTAATTTTGGGAATTTAACCCATAAGGGAATTTCAGTAGGAAACTCCACACTAAAATCAAATTCAGGAGTCCAAGGTTTAAGGATAAGAGGTCGATTGTTAACGGTGTATGGCCCTGCATAAAATACCTCGTGCATATCCTCAATTGAGTGACATTTTATCACATAGTACCCTTCTTCATGGAGATACAGATCAGGTGCTGCCACATTTGCCCAATGTTGTGCAATATACCTAGACATAGCATTATAACCTGGTACTGGTCCAACGAAATAAGCAATTAAAGCACATCTCCACTTATCAGCTTCTTCTCCTACCTCTATTGCATCCAGTTTTACCACAGGTTTACCATCAATCAGATCTGGGGGGATATAAGTAAGTGACATACCATTATCAGAAGCTCTGTTCCCTTTGAATAGATTTGCCCATGGAGATTCAGCAGTTTTCCCTTTCTCGGGTTGCAATGTGTTGTTCACCGGCACTGTTCCATTGCTTTTTGGTTCATCGAAATCACCTCTTCCTCCACTCGAATGTGGTATCACAGCTGCTACAGAACTTGGGGGAGTGGTTAATTGGAGCTTCTTTGCAACATCCGCTGCCTTTGACGTAGATCCATATTCAACTGAGCTCTCCCCAGAATTTGAAATTGGAGTGTTTTCTTGCTGCCCTGGGTCACCTGAATCAGCTGGTACTCGAGTCCCAACCGAGCTTCCAAATGCAAGTATCGTGTTTCGGGTTCTTCCTCGTCCTCTTCCCCTACCTCTGCCCCTCGCCATTTTCGACCTCAGCGCACGTTAGCAAACATGAACTGAGAGGACATATCTATACATTTTTCAAAAGTCATTGATCTTATCCTAAAAGATATCAGTATTTCTGAATATGGTATGATAATTAATAAGTCCACAAATACATTTTACTATAAATGCTCAATGCAATCTCTTTCATAACCACCATCAAGAAAAATATATTATTTTACATAGTTTATTACATCTCAAGCAAGGTTTCTACTTATTAACTTTATATTTATAAGATTTTTTAATGTATGAGTGTATGCATGAGTGGTTTTCATGAGATTATTTACTATTTTAAACTAATTATTATTATAATCTTATTTTATGTGTAGCTAAAATGAATACTTTCAACAACAACAACAACAAGTTCAACAAGAAGAAAGTGGTGTTCATAATGGGAGCAACAGGAACGGGAAAATCTCGTCTCTCTGTTGACCTTGCCACCCATTTTCGAGGATAAATAATCAACTCGGACAAAATGCAAGTCTATAAGGGACTTGAAATCGTGACCAACAAGATCACACACGCTGAGAAACAAGGTGTACGACACTATTTGCTAGGTATACATATTTGAAAAAGACATTTTTTTTGTGATTCCTTTATTTTAATGTGAATATTAATTGACAATTAATTTTGTTTCACAATTTTTTAGGTGAAATTGAGCCCGATTCAAACTTCACGGCCGAAGATTTCTGTCTGAAATACAATATCTACATAGAAACAATTTTGAAGGCTCAATGTGTTCCAATTATTGTTGGAGGGTCAAATTCGTATATTGAAAAACTTGTGGAAGACCTTGTATTCATGTTCAAACATAAGTATGACGGTTGCTTTATTTGGATTGATGTAGAGCAATCAGTCTTGAACCGTAGAATTGACACGAGGGTTGATGAAATGGTCAATGCAGGTAGTTTTTGTAGTTATTATATATATGAATCAAAATATAATAATGACTCTAGCTAAAACTTTTCTTATATAGTTTTCTTAATAATACTTTTGGTTTTCAAATATATGTTCACCTAAATAAAACTATTCGTAAATTTATGTTGCATGCAGGGCTGGTGGATGAGGTGAGGCAAATTTTCATTCCAGATGCAGATTACACCAAAGGAATCCGACTGTCCATTGGTGACCCTGAAATGGCCAAATATTTAATAGAAGAAAAAAATATAGACGGAGATGATGAATCAAAGAAGATGATTCTTCAAGCTTCAATTTCAAGTATCAAGCGTAATACTCGTATATTAATTTATAACCAACTTGACAAGATTAAACGATTAATAAATGAGAAAATGTGGTCGGTACATCATATTATTGCTACTGACGTTTTCAAAGAAGATAGAAAAGAAGCTGTTGACGAAGCATGGAGAAATACTGTTTTGCAACCATGCATTTCTCAAAAATGATGATCACAATATTAGTATTGAGTGTACATAAACCATTATTATCTCTATCTTGTGTTATTTTTTCTCTTGGTCAGTTTAATTTTTGACCTATTTTGTACAGTTTGTATCGAACTACAGATACATATACTATTCTTGTCTGTAAAATCATTGTTATTTATAGAGTTAATATTTAAGCTTTATAAAAATATTTATTTTAAGGTCCGATCCAAGCGCCAAGTCCAATTCCAAGTCTTTGATATTTAATATATATTAATATAAATACCTACTTACACAATTACATGAGATCATTCTTAATGTCAAGGTAATAGTGTGAAAAATTATATGACTAAGAATGTTTGGAAAGATTCTAACCTTGATGAATTTTAAAGAATAACATTCTTAACTCCTAATTTAAAATTGTTACATAGACAAAGAAGAGAAAATAATAAATTTGCAATCTATCGGTAAGGATCATTTAAGGAAATATATTCTACCTAATTCAATCACGATGATGGAAGCTTCATTCAATAAAACATTTATCTATTATTACATGCTGCACAAGTAAATATAAATAATTGTAATTGAAATAGTTATCGATAATTGTTCCTTCCCTTCTAATTGAATTAGACTTAGCACTTATGACCGTGTTGTTAAATAGTGTATGAATTGACGCATTATCACTTGAATGTATTCCTTCAGAAATATTATTGAGTTCTTTTTACAATCCTTTTTAAATCCATATTTTCGTCAATCTTGTATGTGATCTCATAACAATGTGCATCTAAAAACTTCATTCTAAAATTATTTCAGCCTAATCACCCAAATTCAAGCTGACGTATCTGTAGGTTTTTTTCAAGAAATATTCTTATTCTAAAAT
>NW_006240163.1:6512-15304 GCF_000226075.1 Solanum tuberosum
TTTTTTCAAGAATTATTCTTATCCTAAAATATATGAATTTTTTTTAAAATTTGGTATATACCAATTCATAAGTTCATAATCACATTTTTACTATAAATGTTCAGTTTTATGCGATCTTCAAACAATATACATTTGATAACTTTATCTTAAAATTATTTACTTGTCATTACCAAAATTCCAGTTGACATATCTATACATTTTTCAAAAGTCATTGATCTTATCCTAAAAGATATCAGTATTTCTGAATATGGTATGATAATTAATAAGTCCACAAATACATTTTACTATAAATGCTCAATGCAATCTCTTTCCTAACCACCATCAAGAAAAATATATTATTTTACATAGTTTATTACATCTCAAGCAAGGTTTCTACTTATTAACTTTATATTTATAAGATTTTTTAATGTATGAGTGGTTTTGATGAGATTATTTACTATTTTAAGCTAATTATTATTATAATTTTATTTTATGTGTAGCTAAAATGAATACTTTGATCAACAACAACAACGAGTTCAACAAGAAGAAATTGGTGTTCATAATGGGAGCAATAGGAACGGGAAATTCTCGTCTCTTTGTTGACCTTGCCACCCATTTTCGAGGAGAAATAATCAACTCGGACAAAATGCAAGTCAATAAGGGACTTTTAATTGTGACCAACAAGATCACACACGCTGAGAAACAAGGTGTACGACACTATTTGATAGGTATACATATTCAGAAGAGACATTTTTTGTGATTAGTTTATTTTAATGTGAATATTAATTGACAATTATTTTGTTTCACAATTTTTTAGGTGAAATTGAGCCAGATTCAAACTTCACGGTCGAAAATTTCTGTCTGAAGTTCAATATCTACATAGAAACAATTTTGAAGGCTCAATGTGTTCCAATTATTGTTGGAGGGTCAAATTCGTATATTGAAAAACTTGTGGAAGACCATGTATTAATGTTCAAACATAAGTATGATGGTTGCTTTATTTGGATTGATGTAGAGCAATCAGTCTTGAACCGTAGAGTTGACACGAGGGTTTATGAAAGGGTCAATGCAGGTAGTTTTTGTAGTTATTTTATAGATGAATCAAAATATAATAATGACTCTAACTAAAACTTTTCTTATATAGTTTTCTTAATAATACTTTTTGTTTTCAAATATATGTTCACCTAAATAAAACTATTCTTAAATTTATGTTGCATGCATGGCTGGTGGATGAGGTGAGGCAAATTTTAATTCCAGATGCAGATTACACCAAAGGAATCCGACTGTCCATTAGTGTCCCTGAAATGGCCAAATATTTAAGGGAAGAAAAAAATATAGACGGAGATGATGAATTAAAGAAGATGATTCTTCAAGCTTTAATTTCAAGTATCAAGCGTAATACTCGTATATTAAATTTGTATCCAACTTGACAAGATTCAACGATTAATAAATGAGAAAAATGTGGTCGGTGCATCATATTATTGCTACAGACATTTTCAAAGAAGATAGAAAAGAAGTAGTTGACGAAGCATGGAGGAATATTGTTTTGCAACCATGCCTAGATATTGTGGCAAGATTTCCCAAAAATGATGATCACAATATTAGTATTGAGTGTACATAAACTATTATTATCTCTATCTTGGGTTATTTTTTCTCTTGGTCACTTTAATTTTTGAACTATTTTGTACAATTTGTATTGAACTACATATATATATTCTATTCTTGTCTGTAAAATCATTGTTATTTATAGAGTAAATATTTAAGCTTTATAAAAAATATTTATTTTAAGGTCCGATCCAAGTGCCAAGTCCAATTCCAAGTCTTTGATATTTAATATATATTAATATAAATACCTACTTGCACAATTACATGAGATCATTCTTAATGTCAAGGTAATAGAGTGAAAAAATAAACGACTACGAATGTTTTGGAAGATTCTAACCTTGAAGAATTTTAAAGAATAACATTCTTAACTCCAAATTTAAAATTGTTACATAGACAAAGAAGAGAAAATAATAAATTTGCAATCTATCGGTAAGGATCATTTAAGGAAATATATTCTACCTAATTCAATCACGATGATGGAAGCTTCATTCAATAAAAGATTCATCTATTATTACATGCTGCACAAGTAAATATAAATAATTGTAGTTGAAATAGTTATCGATAATTGTTCCTTCTCTTCTAATTGAATTTAGACTTAGCACTTATGATGTGTTGTTAAATAGTGTATGAATTGACGCATTATCACTTGAATGTATTCCTTCAGAAATATTATTGAGTTCTTTTTACAATTCTTTTGAAATCCATATTTTCGTTAATCTTGTATGTGATCTCATAACAATGTGCATCTAGAAACTTCATTCTAAAATTATTTACGCCTAATCACCCATATTCAAGATGACGTATATGTAGGTTTTTTTCAAGAATTATTCTTATCCCAAAAGATATGATTTTAAAAAAAATTCGGTATATAAACCAATTCATAAGTTCATAATCACATTTTTACTATAAATGCCCAGTTATATGCGATCTCCAAACAATGTACATTTGTTAACTTTATCCTAAAATTATTTACTTGTCATTACCAAAATTTCAGTTGACATATCTATACATTTTTCAAAAGTCATTGATCTTATCCTAAAAGATATCAGTATTTCTGAATATGGTATGATAATTAATAAATCCACAAATACATTTTACTATAAATGCTCAATGCAATCTCTTTCCTAACCACCATCAAGAACAATATATTATTTTACATAGTTTATTACATCTCAAGCAAGGTTTCTACTTATTAACCTTATATTTATAAGATTTTTTTAATGTATGAGTGTATGCATGAGTGGTTTTCATGAGATTATTAACAATTTTAAACTATTTATTATTATAATTTTATTTTATGTGTAGCTAAAATGAATACTTTCATCAACAACAACAAGTTCAACAAGAAGAAAGTGGTGTTCATAATGGGAGCAACAGGAACGGGAAAATCTTGTCTCTCTGTTGACCTTGCCACCCATTTTCGAGGAGAAATAATCAACTCGGACAAAATGCAAGTCTATAAGGGACTTGAAATCGTGACCAAAAAAGATCACACACGTTGAGAAACAAGGTGTACGACACTATTTGCTAGGTATACTTAATTGAAAAAGACATTTTTTTGTGATTCCTTTATTTTAATGTGAATATTAATTGACAATTATTTTGTTTCACAATTTTTTAGGTGAAATTACGCCAGATTCAAACTTCACGGCCGAAGATTTCTGTCTGAAGTCCAATATCTACATAGAAACAATTTTGAAGGCTCAATGTGTTCCAATTATTGTTGGAGGGTCAAATTCGTATATTGAAAAATTGTGGAAGACCATGTATTAATGTTCAAATATAAGTATGATGGTTGCTTTATTTGGATTGATGTAGAGCAATTAGTCTTGACCCGTAGAGTTGACACGAGGGTTGATGAAATGGTCAATGCAAGTAGTTTTTGTAGTTATTTTATATATGAATCAAAATATAATAAGGACTCTAGCTAAAACTTTTCTTATATAGTTTTCTTAATAATACTTTTGGTTTTCAAATATCTGATCACCTAAATAAAACTATTCTTAAATTTATGTTGCTTGCAGGGCTGGTGGATGAGGTGAGGAAAATATTCATTCCAGATGCAGATTACACCAAAGGAATCCGACTGTCCATTGGTGTCCCTGAAATGGCCAAATATTTAAGGGTTGAAAAAAATATAGACGGAGATGATGAATCAAAGAAGATGATTCTTCAAGCTTCAATTTCAAGTATCAAACGTAATACTTGTAAATTAATTTGTAACAAACTTGACAAGATTCAACGATTAGTAAATGAGAAAATGTGGTCGGTGCATCATATTATTGCTACTGACGTTTTCAAAGAAGATAGAATAGAAGTTGTGGACGAAGCATGGAGGAATACTGTTGTGCAACCATGCCTAGATATTGTGGAAAGATTTCTAAAAAAATGATGATCACAATATTAGTATTGAGTGTACATAAACTATTATTATCTCTATCTTGTGTTATTTTTTCTCTTGGTCACTTTAATTTTTGACCTTATTTTGTATAGTTTGTATCGAACGACAGATATATATACTATTCTTGTCTGTAAAATCATTGTTATTTATAGAGTAATATTTAAGGTTTATAAAAATATTTATTTTAAGATCCGATCCAAGCGTCAAGTCCAATTCCATGTCTTTGATATTTAATATATATTAATATAAATACCTACTTACACAATTACATGAGATCATTCTTAATGTCAAGGTAATAGAGTGAAAAAATAAATGACTATGAATGTTTGGGAAGATTCTAACGATAAAGAATTTTAAAGAATTACATTCTTAACTACAAATTTAAAATTGTTACATAGACAAAGAAGAGAAAATAATAAATTTACAATCTATTAGTAAGGATCATTTAAGGAAATATATTCTACCTAATTAAATCACGATGATGGAAGCTTTCATTCGATAAAACATTTATCTATTATTACATGCTGCACAAGTAAATATAAATAATTGTAATTGAAATAGTTATCGATAATTGTTCCTTCCCTTCTAATTGAATTAGACTTAGCACCTATGACGTGTTGTTAAATAGAGTATGAATTGACGCATTATCACTTGAATGTATTCCTTCACAAATATTATTGAGTTCTTTTTACAATCCTTTTTTAAATCCATATTTTCGTCAATCTTGTATTTGATCTCATAACAATGTGCATCTAGAAACTTCATTCTAAAATTATTTAAGCCTATTCACCCAAATTCAAGATGACGTATCTGTAGGTTTTTTCAAGAATTATTCTTATCCCAAAAGATATGTATTTTTTTTAAATTTGGTATATACCAATTCATAAGTTAATAATAATATTTTTACTATAAATGCCCAGTTATATGCGATCTCCAAACAATATACATTTGTTAACTTTATTCTAAAATTATTTACTTGTTATTACAGAAATTCCAGTTGACATATCTATACTTTTTTCAAAAGTCATTGATCTTATCCTAAAAGATATCAGTATTTCTGTATATGGTATGATAATTATTAAGTCCACAAATACATTTTACTATAAATGCTGAATGCGATCTCTTTCTTAACCACCATCAAGAAAAATATATTATTTTTAATAGTTTATTACATCTCAAGCAATGTTTCTACTTATTAAATTTATATTTATAAGATTTTTTAATGTATAAGTGTATGAATGAGTGGTTTTCATGAGATTATTTACTATTTAAAACTAATTATTATTATAATTTTATTTTATGTGTAGCTAAAATGAATACTTTCAACAACAACAACAACAAGTTCAACAAGAAGAAAGTGGTGTTCATAATGGGAGCAACAGGAACGGGAAAATCTCGTCTCTCTGTTGACCTTGACACCCATTTTCGAGGAGAAATAATCAACTCGGACAAAATGCAAGTCTATAAGGGACTTGAAATCGTGACCAACAAGATCACACACGCTGAGAAACAAGGTGTACGACACTATTTGCTAGGTATACATATTTGAAAAAGACATTTTTTTTGTGATTCCTTTATTTTAATGTGAATATTAATTGACAATTAGTTTGTTTCACAATTTTTTAGGTGAAATTGAGCCAAATTCAATCTTCACGGCCGAAGATTTCTGTGTGAAGTCCAATATCAATATAGAAACAATTTTGAAGGCTTAATGTGTTCCAATTATTGTTGGAGGTTCAAATTCGTATATTGAAAAACTTGTGGAAGACCATGTATTAATGTTCTAACATAAGTGTGATGGTTGCTTTATTTGGATTGATGTAGAGCAATCAGTCTTGAACCGTAGAGTTGACACGAGGGTTGATGAAATGGTCAATGCAGGAAGTTTTTGTAGTTAGTTTATATATTAATCAAAATATAATAATGACTCTAGCTAAATCTTTTCTTATATAGTTTTCTTAATAATATTTTTGGTTTTCAAATATATGTTCACCTAAATAAAAACTATTCTTAAATTTATGTTGTATGCAGGGCTGGTGGATGAGGTGAGGCAAATTTTCATTCCAGATGTAGATTACACCAAAGGAATCCCACTGTCCATTGGTGTCCCTGAAATGGCCAAATATTTAAGGGAAGAAAAAAATATAGACGGAGATGATGATACAAAGAAGATGATTCTTCAAGCTTCAATTTCAAATATCAAGCGTAATACTCGTATATTAATTTGTAACCAACTTGACAAGATTCAAGGATTAATAAATGAGAAAATTTGTCGGTGCATCATATTATTGCTACTGACGATTTCAAAGAAGAGAGAAAAGAAGTTGTTGAAGAAACATGGAGGAATACTGTTTTGCAACCATGCCTAGATATTGAGGAAAGATTTCTCAAAAATGATGATAAAAATATTAGTGTTGAGTGTACATAAACTATTATTATCTCTATCTTGTGTTATTTTTTCTCTTGGTCACTTTAATTTTTGTCCTATTTTGTACAGTTTGTGTCGAACTACAGATATATATACTATTCTTGTCTTTAAAATTATTGTTATTTATAGAGTAAATATTTTAGCTTTATAAAAATATTTATTTTCAGGTCCGATCCAAGCGCCAAGTCCAATTCCAAGTCTTTGATGTTTAATATATATTAATATAAATACCTACTTACACAATTACATGAGATCATTATTAATGTCAGGGTAATAGAGTGATAAAATAAATGACTATGAATGTTTGGGAAGATTCTAACTTTAAAGAATTTTAAAGAAAAACATTCTCAACTCCAAATTTAAAATTGTTACATAGACAAAGATGAGAAATAAATAAATTTGTAATCTATCGGTAAGGATCATTTAAGGAAATATATTCTACCTAATTCAATCACGATGATGGAAGCCTCATTCAATAAACATTTATCTATTATTACATGCTTCACAAGTAAATATAAATAATTGTAATTGAAATAGTTATCGATAATTGTTCCTTCCCTTCTAATTGAGTTAGACTTAGCACTTATGACATGTTGTTAAATAGTGTATGAGTTGACGCATTATTACTTGAATGTATTCCTTCAGAAATATTATTGAGTTCTTTTTCAATCCTTCTGAAATCCATATTTCGTCAATCTTGTATGTGATTTCATTAAAATGTGCATCTAGAAACTTCATTCTAAATTTATTTAGGCCAAATCACCCAAATTCAAGCTGACGTATCCGTAGGTTTTTTTCAAGAATTATTCTTATCCCAAAAGATATGATTTTTTTTAAAATTTGGTATATACCAATTCTTAAGTTCATAATCACATTTTTACTATAAATGCCTAGTTATATGCGATCTCCAAACAATGTATATTTGTTAACGTTATCCTAAAATTATTTACTTGTCATTACCAAAAATTCCAGTTGACATATCTATACTTTTTTCAAAAGTCATTGATCTTATCCTAAAAGATATCAGTATTTCTGTATATGGTATGATAATTATTAAGTCCACAAAATACATTTTACTATAAATGCTCAATGCGATCTCTTTCCTAACCACCATCAAGAAAAATATATTATTTTACTATAGTTTATTACATCTCAAGCAAGGTTTCTACTTATTAACTTTATATTTATAAGATTTTTAATGTATGAGTGTATGCATGAGTGGTTTTCATTAGATTATTTACTATTTTAAACTAATTATTATTATAATTTTATTTTATTGTGTAGCTAAAATGAATACTTTCATCTAACAGCAACAACAAGTTTAACAAGAAGAAAGTGGTGTTCATAATGGGAGCTACAGGAACGGGAAAATCTCGTCTCTCTGTTGACCTTGCCACCCATTTTCGGGGAGAAATAATCAACTCGGACCGAATGCAAGTCTATAAGGGACTTGAAATCGTGACCAACAAGATCACACACGCTGAGAAACAAGGTGTACGGCACTATTTTCTAGGTATACATATTTGAAAAAGACATTTTTTTTGTGATTCCTTTATTTTAATGTGAATATTAATAGACAATTATTTTGTTTCACAGTATTTTAGGTGAAATTGAGCCAGATTTAAACTTCACGGCCGAAGATTTCTGTCTGAAGTGCAATATCTACATAGAAATTTTTTTGAAGGCTCAATGTGTTCCAATTATTGTTGGAGGGTCAAATTCGTATATTGAAAAACTTGTGGAAGACCCTGTATTCATGTTCAAACAGAAGTATGATGGTTGCTTTATTTGGATTGATGTAGAGCAATCAGTCTTGAACCGTAGAGTTGACACGAGGGTTGATGAAATGGTCAACGCAGGTAGTTTTTGTAGTTATTTTAAATATTAATCAAAATATAATAATGACTCTAACTCAAATTTTACTTATAAGGTTTTCTTAATAATACTTTTGGTTTTCAAATATATGTTCACCTAAATAAAACTATTCGTAAATTTATGTTGCATGCAGGGCTGGTGGATGAGGTGAGGCAAATTTTCATTCCAGATGCAGATTACACCAAAGGAATCCGACTGTCCATTGGTGTCCCTGAAATGGCCAAATATTTAAGGGAAGAAAAAAATATAGACGGAGATGATGAATCAAAGAAGATGATTCTTCAAGCTTCAATTTCAAGTATCAAGCGTAATACTCGTATATTAATTTGTAACCAACTTGACAAGATTCAACGATTAATAAATGAGAAAATGTGGTCGGTGCATCATATTATTGCTACTGACGTTTTCAAAGAAGATAGAAAAGAAGTTGTTGACGAAGCATGGAGGAATACTGTTTTGCAACCATGCCTAGATATTGTGAAAAGATTTCTCAAAAATGATGAT
>NW_006240164.1:0-2631 GCF_000226075.1 Solanum tuberosum
GGGTGCCTCTGGTGCCTCGAGGTGCAATGCGAGAAGTTCTAGGGTTCAGAGGAACATATGTTGGATCTGTTTCGGTGTCTGTGTCCTCATCGATTAACCGGAAACTAAGGGCAACAGACTTTGACTTGCCCTGTTTTGAGTAAGTGACCATCTTCTTGGGTGCCATCGTACCTGCGGGAGCGATATTAGTCCCCAAGACTAACCATACACACAAAAAAAACTTTTAGAATTGTCTACGACCCTCAACTAAGTCCAAAAAATAATAATCAGAAAGATGCTACAGTGGTCATCCACGGAGGAGACCTACGGTCCGTAGACTGATCTACGGTCCGTGGATCTCTTCTGTGGATTAGGGGGCCATCAATATAAGTCGTAGATGGAAACCACGGAGATGCAGAACAGTCTGTGGATGGAACTACGGACCGTAGTCCACATCCGTGGCTTCACACTTTGTGAAATTCTTCATGGGCATCCATTCACGAACATCATCTACGGTCCATAGATGGATCTACATTCCGTAGATGGGGTATCGTGAATGCCATCTGTGCCAGGTATCATACATTTTTGACCTTATTTTTCAACATTAACACAATCTCATCATGCATTTACAACATTAAATTATGCTAGCTTTTTCTTTCTTAGGATTCCGACTGATCATTTTACCAAACAATTTAGACTAGTTGTGGAACCCTAAGTCGAAACTAACACATAGATTTACGATCACATACAATAATGCTACACAATCACTATCTATCGTTCCAAGGGCATTGTAATTTTCAAGTTTATCATGCAATTTCATCTTGCAAATACCCAAGCTCAAGACCCAACTCCCGACTTTCTATATTCAATCTATGAATCGAAATCCAAAGTGAGGGGAAAGTCTATTACCTTACAAGCAACAAGGAGTGGGGTGATTGCGTGACGACACTAAGCTTAGCAACATCAAGGATTCACCTCTTCGTTACTAACCAAACACCGGACCCTTTTTTGTGGACTATGGAATGAGTTGTATTTGAAATGGAAGGGAAGTTGGGAATTATAGAAGGGATGATATTATGGGGGAGATATGGAGTGATTTAGGGGGGTTATTGGGGGTGGTTAGAAACGGTTTTGGGAGTAATGGAGGGAAGAGGAATGGTTTAAAAACAAATGGGGGTTTTTAAATAGGGGGTCCGGGTCGGGTCAGTCAGTATGAGGGTTTGGACTCACGAGACCCCGTCTGTCTATCTACGGTCCGTAGATCAGGACCGTAGATCACTCTTTAGATTAGAAAAATTTAGAAGCTTACCTGGGATCTACAGACTCCATCCACGGTCCGTTAGTTAAACGATGGACCGTCGATGGGGTCCGTAGACCTCTGCACCAGACCATTTTCTGCAGATTTTTCGTGGTGTACCTGCACATGTAGCAACCAATAGGCTATTCTTTTTACATTTTCTGGACACTTTTTAGACACGGACCCTATTCTAATCTAGCCAACACTAGTACAAAACTAAAACAACTGTTGGTTTTCGGTTCCCTTTCTATCTTTTACCAAAAAATCAAACTTTTGCAGCAACAATACCCGTCTAATCAATCGTGGTTTTGCATCCTTTTTCGCCATCAAATACCTCAATGCCGTTGGTTAGATTGTACATCTTGGGTTCCCTCCCAAGCAATGCTTGATTTAACGTCGTGGCACGACGCAGGCCTCTTGATTACTCAGATTTCATCAAGATGATAGGCCTCAATCACTTCTTGCACAGTTTCAGCCTTTCCCAGATAGATCTTGATCATTTGCCCGTTGACCATGAACCTTGTTCCATCCCTATTTTCAAGCTCAACCGCTCCATGAGGTAGCACTTTTGTGAGCAAAAATGACCCGGTCTATTTGGATTTGAGTTTGCCTGGAAACAAGCACAACCTAGAGTTGAATAGAAGCACAAGATCACCGACCACAAATTCTCGCTTTTCAATTCTTTGATCATGATACATCTTCATCTTCTCTTTGTACAAGGCTGAACTTTCATAAGCTTTTAGATGAAACTTATCAAGCATATTCAAGTCATTCATCCTTTGATTAGATGCGGCGCCCCAATCCAAATTTAACTTCTTCATTGCCCACATAGCCTTATGCTCTAGCTCTACTGGTAAATGACAAGACTTCCCATATACAAGTTGGTAAGGAGACATACCTATGGGAGTCTTGTATGCAGTGCAATAGGCCCATAGAGCATCATCAAGCTTCCTTGACCAATCCATTCGATTGGCATTCACAGTGTTCGCTAATATCTGTTTGATCTCTCTGTTGGATACTTCAACTTGATCGCTAGTTTGTGGATGGTAAGGAGTGGCTACATTGTGACGGACACCATATTTCTCAAGTAGTGCCTTGAACAACTTATTACAAAAGTGAGAACCGCCATCGCTAATAATAGCCCTTGGTGTACCAAATCTGGAGAAGATATTCTTTTTCAAGAATGCGGTGACACTTTTACCTTCATTGTTGGAGAGCGCAACTGCTTCCACCCACTTCGATACATAATCAACCGCAACAAGAATATACTTCATCCCATATGAACTCACAAATGGACCCATAAAATCAATACCTCATACATCAAACAACTCTATCACCAATATAGGATTCATAGG